>NW_009970718.1:2872355-2884877 GCF_000747805.2 Chaetura pelagica | reverse complement strand
GGAAAGAGAAAATAAACCAAACAAACAGGCTGTGCTGCAAACCTTCAGTTACAATATGAAAACCTTTCAGGGTTTTTTTGTAGGGAGATACGTAAGCCCACAGATTAAGATTTTCATGTTTAAACCCTCCACACTCGTCGAACTGTGAGGTTTCCCAGCTGGGGTCTGTCCCTAAACTACAAATCATTGCATGGATACAGTTCCCCATGGATCCTACCCCACAGCCTTCCCTACCCAGGCCCTCCCCACAGTACCTTGACAGCAGCGCTGCTGACTCTACAGATGTCCTGAAAATGACAGCACAGTGACAGCAACCATAAATGGATGCTCTTGGTATTTCTTTTGTGTGGCCTCCATTTGCCACTTCCATTCTCATTACCCAGGATGTTTCAAAGGGATATATTTATTTATTTTTTTCCTAAATTATTCTAGAGGGACTGTGAAAATCTTAATATTTATGGGTCTGGCTAGCTGGGAAATCAGACTTCTTATCACAGCGTAACCATTTTGAAGATCTTGGTTCAAGGAAAAGTGAATCCCAAGGTTCAAGCACAGCTGAGAAAAAAGAGAATATTTTATTATCTATGATCTCTCTGATCAAAGCAATACCAAAAGCATTTCTCTGTCTGCAGAAAAAAACAATGAAGATGTGGAGTGGGCAGAAAATCTAATCCTCATTCAATAAAACATGTTCCTATACTTCTGAACTCCTTCCCTACCAAAAAGAAAGAACGGCACAGCCTGTCAGTCTACAAGCATGTGCACACATCTACATTTATAAGGCTGTGAAAGTGTCTATTTTATTCCATTTCAGTCTGTAAAGACATGCAAATGGACTGATTAAGCAAAATTACTTTAATCTACTCCCCCTCCAAGGAAAAGGTAACAGAGCTGTTCTACTTGAGAGCAGACAAGAGGGGGCAGTCGTGCATTTCCTACGTGAGGCTTTGATTACACTGTGTTGGGTTGGTAGGGAATGTATCCGACAGAGTCCTTGAAGAAAAAGGTTGCAGGAAAATGCCAAATTAGCATAGCATCCTAAAGAAATAGAAAAATTGTCAGAAAGGCAAAGAAGAAAAGTGGAGGTGCGTGGGTAATGTTAGAAGACATCCTGGTGCCATGTGCTGGGTTTGCCTGACTCTGCAGATCTGCTTAGGTGGGAGGATGAGGTGTTGCAGAAGCAGAGGTGGAAGCAAAGCTCCTTTGGGGGTGACAGAAAGGCTGGGTCTAAAGTGGTCACAGCAGTGAGCTGAAGCTGACCTCAGGCCCCTTGCAAGCTTTTAAATTTTCAGAGTAATGAACAAGGGCAGGATAGGGGCTCAGAATAGCTGTAAGAGATACAGCTTCCAGGGCAGTCCTCATTTTACTAATGAAACAGTTTGGGCTGCCTACACAGGGTCACTCAGGAAAGTTAAATAAATCAATCAGCTCAAGGTGTGAAGTCAGTTTATATAAGTTATAGCATATTAAAGCTCTATGTGAATAGTTTCATTCAGGCTAAATAGCCTTAGATTACTACAGCTTAATTTTCTAGATTAGCAGAAACAAAATATGTTTTGATAGCAAAGTAAAACAAGATGGAGGGAGAATAAACATCCAGTTAAATCAGTAAATTAGTCCTGCATCTATGATCTGTCTTTGGCTTTAGCAGCAGAAAATCCAAAGCTACTCAAATAGAAAAATAAAGTTTATAATGCATTATAAATATCATCTAACAGCCTTCAATGCAAAAGGCTGTAAGAACAGTGTTTGCTGTGCCACTGCAAGTGCCTTTTGCTGCCCACGTGTCTCTGTGGGCAACCCAGCTGGAATTGAACCATATCCCTGCTGCAAACAGCAGAGTCAATTAAGTATGAATTAACTTTTAACTAACATAATTTAACAAAATTACTGGATAGTGATATTATCAGCAAAATTACTAATTCTTTTCTTAAAACCTACATTTATTTGCTCAGTTAAATGAAACATCAGTCAATCAAAAATTCTGCCTTGCTCAATAAGCTTCCTCCCTCTTCTCTTAGCTCACCCTCAGGCTCTCCTCAGCTTCTTCTCTTAGTATAGACATGCTTGCATCTTCTTTGTAGGCTTCCCTCATTAGTCTCACCATCATCATCCCAGGCTCTTTAAGAGGTTTACTGTTCTATACAAATGAAGAACTTCTAAAGCTACAACGAAGTAAGTAAAACAAACATAAGGTAGTTGGCTGAGGTCAGTAAGGGCTTGTGAACACTGGTTTGTGAAGTGTACCTTCTTCACAAGGAATCCTGAATTGTAAGCAACTTCTGAAATTCATTGCTTCCCCTCTACAACTTTGTAGACTGCTCATTAAAATCAAAACTGGGATTTTCTACACAAGTGAGTTTCACTAGTCACTTCAGTCCACCAAATCACTACTTGAGGATGAAATTAGAAAAGGAAACATTCTACGTCATACATGTGATAGTGTTACAGGCCTGATTTTTTTTTAACTAATGGCCATATGTAAATGGATTTTTCATTGAGCTATTCTATTGTTGAAAAGAAAGTCCTACTACAATCCTACCTGAACCATCCTAGATGCAGATGTGTTAGTGTCCTCAAGGGTCACATTTTCCCTTTGGAAAAGGGTAAACATCGGGCTTACTTTAACCAATTTTGGACATATTTTAACAAAATGGCTTTGGAAACATAACTAAATTAGGTATTACTCAGTTTCCACAACTCTTAGACAAAACTCCAAAGGAATGGGAAATTAAGAGGAGCAATCCAATGAGAAATTGAAAGCAGTAACACTGAGATGTTTAGGGCACTCACTATGAAACAGGAGCAAACTCCTGTTTGGGGAGAAAAGGCAGGCTGAAGTTAGAATATCATGAAAACCAAATGTGGCTGAAAAGGTTACAGAAAGTCCAGTTCCATGATCCTATCCCCTAATTTAGAGGAAATGTGTATTCTCTGCATAATCTAAAATATTACTAACTACATGGATGAATTAAGGAAACCATAAACAACATATAAACCAAGAACCTTGTGATGGTTCTACACAGCCTTTTCAGCAATTTAAGAAGAAAACTTTTCTCTCACTGATTTAGCCATTTTCCTCAATAAGCTGGCAGAAGTGTGCAATATACAGCATTTATACAGTAGAAAAGAAATGGGTTGGGACCTATAGGCTCCATCACACTACACAACTAATAATTAGGCTATTCCTCAAAATTTTTCTCTAACAGACTAGTACTACTATTCATTGCTGTAAACCCCTACTGCCCCCAAACAAAGTAAATGGTAGCAGAAATATTGTTTGCTTTATTACAAGGAAACAACATTTGAAATGTATTGGTGAATTAATTCTTCAAGCATTTTAAAAATTACCTTGCTCCTGATTCAGAGAAAATTCACCCAACCCAGGAGCCAGCTAACTTTCAAACTATCATCTCAAGGTCTAGGCAGAATGCTTTAAAAGGCTTTATGGGACTGGTAACTCAGAAGCATTTGTCTCATCTGTAAAAGAAGCTGAGGACAAGACCACACCACACTAACCAATCAAGAGGCTCTTTCTGGAGAAAAGAACTTATATTTGCTGAAACATGTCTAAGGGATGAGTTTAAGAAACCAAAGCAAAACTGAAATCGAAGTCTAAGGTCTATCAGACTGAAATGACTTATCTCTAGAATGACTACTTTGCATTTAATTATTTTTAAAGGACAGTTAGTTGCCATTTAAAGCAAAGAGGCTTCAGAAATGCTCATAGCCTGCAGAGATGACTCATCTAGGATTTATGTACCTGCTTCCAGACAACGAGATTTCTTAGTTCCTCTCTTCAGCACCTGGAAAATCTTCCTTTTACATTTTCACTCAGACACAGTCTTTCTGGTCTTCAAGGCACCATCCTCTGTTAATGCTGTAACACTGGAGCTCTGTTCCTGGTGCCATGAACCCTCTGTTTTGCCCAGAGTCCATCAGTGTATACCTGAAAAGCTACCAGAAGTGCAGATGCAGCACACCATTCATCAGCCTCCCTTGGGAGCTGGTGACCTAATGCAGCCATGCTCTCATCACTTTTGGCTCTCTCTGTGCCTGTCTCTCCCTGTGCCTTCTCTTCCTCACATTAAATCCTCTCACTTCAAGAGTAAGAAAAAGAGGTTGACAGAACACTGTGAACATGGCCAGGCTCAAGCCTGGTGGTAGCCCTGTGACCAGCAGTCCTCAGATTTGGTTTCAACTGCAGCAACAAGCAGAACCACAGCAACTTTCAAGAAGAGGGAAATAAAAAGAAGTCTTCAGCAGGGAAGTAACACAAAAAGGCATCTGAAATCCTTTGCAGGATAGCGAAATGACTAAGTGGGAGAGGCAACCAGTGGGAAGAGCCATGGAAAGTCCTACGAGGCACTGCGAGTGACCTGCTTTCAGGCATAGCTTAGCACTGGACTACACAACAATCTTCCATGCATTTACTCCCATGCATTTTTCTCCTATTGTACAAATAAGACATTTTTTAAAGAAATTAAAAGCTGGGGAAGAGGAAAGAGGCAATTAAGCCCCTGAGAACAAGACAAATTCCTTCAAATAGAGAGAAAATTATGCATATATATTCGCTGATAAAAACCAGGAAAAATTAATAATACTAGAAAGAAATGCATAATACTGCACAGAATGTTTTAAACACTATCGGGAAAGGAGATCGAGAAGGATGAGGGCAAAATGTTCAATCTTCTTAAGCAGCAGCTGAAACAGGATCTAAATTAATCAGGATTCTTAGGAACTCTAATAAGAAGGGACTGATGAAAAACAGCTGCACCCAATCCCTATAAAAACCTTCCAAAAAGGGAATTAAGTGATGATGTTGGTGGAAGGGCATATCATCACAGGATGGTCTCCTGCTGCTACAAAATGACAGAGCAAAACCAAGTAGTTTTCCAAGGGAAGAGAACGATGATGAATCCTAGCTCTGTTTTCAGTCCTTGGACAAGATTTCCACTCTATGGTCTGGTGATACAGCTGTCGTATGGGCAGACTTCAAATTGTACTGAGCACTGAGAGTAAGAGCATCCAGTTCTAATTTTGGTGGTATTCAAAATATCTCCTCTCCCCCACATATATTTGCATGTGAAGGATTTGTATACAAGTTATGGTTTTGTAAAGGAGGGGAATGAAAGGGAAAAATAAAATATATGCTTACCATTAAGTGTTGAAATTCTTCAGTATGGTAGACTCAATAAAGTTAACTTACAGCCCAGTTATCAGGGAAGGAGAAAGTATTCCACTGAGAGGAAGAATATAAGTCAATATCTCTCAGGAAACCAGTTGTCTGCCCAAAGAATCATCTGTGGAATGACAAGAGATGACACTAACAGATTTTAGTAGTATTTCGGCAAAAGAATATTTGAATAGCTTGGTGAGATTAACGGTGCAAGAGCAAGGTGATTTTGTACCAAACCAATGCTTTATGAAAAGAAGAAAAAATGTCTTTTTGCATTATTTTCTCAAAAATGTACTATTTCTTCTTTTTTTTTTTTTTTTACACAAAAAGTCTGATCTCAGTATCTCCCTTTGATCTGTGTGATGCCATTTCTGAGCATAGCCCAGGATAAGCAGACACACAGTCTGCAGTGGAACTACAGTTTCCACACACGTGGTCTCTGGCCTCCATCGTTTTACAGCAGCTTTTCCCCAAAACTCTGTAGGATTTGAGCAACATTAATGGCCTGCAACTGCAAAATCTTCCTTACTGAAAAGACACTTGTAACACTGACTCTAAAGACTTAAACACCCAGATGCCAAGGTCTGTGTTTTGCCTCTAAAAGGACTCCTGATGAAAGTATGGAAATGTTTGTGTGGGACTTTGAATGTCATTTTTGGCCTTGGAGCAAATGGCTTCATTTTTTGTCATCTTACGTTTCTGTAGTTTTAAGATTGTCTTATTGCTCACAGCTACACTGGAGAATGAAGATTTCAGGACTCCTGTGTGGAAATTCACTATTGCATCAGAGCTGCTGCTTCTCCTCTAACCCAAGTCATCATGATAGGAAGTGACTCCTGGGTAGGACACGTTACATGCAAACTATAGACACTCATCCAACATTCCTGCATGGCGTCAGCTGTTTCTCTCTGATTTAATCATGTCAAAGGTCAGCCTCACAGTGAGTTACCTGCACAACAAAAGCAGGCTAAAGCAGTAAGATTTTTGCTATCATTGGCAGTGTGAAGAGGCAAACAGAGGTACAAGCACGACAGAGGGGTCATCAAGCAGGTCTTCACCTTCGCAGGGAGCTACGGTAACTGCGTCAGATCTCGGCTTCCTCTGCTCCCCGCCTTGTGCAATCCCCAAGCCTGTCGTTTCGCAGCAGAGCTAAACGTTGAACCCTGGCAAAAATGGTTGATATTGCAAAGGTGTTTAGTAATGATGAGCCCTTCTGAGGACTCTGTAAGAGTCATAAACATGTTTGTTTTAATCGAGGTAGGGTAAGGGTTGTAGTGTGATAGAAAAATGAAAACAGTCCTGATTAACAACTCCTCTCATCTCCTGATCTGACAGTCCCTTTCTCAAAGCACTAATATTACCCACTTAGAAAATGGATTTATGCCAACATTTAAAGCACTTTTTCTTCTTTCAACACACCAGATGGTACTAAAAATTCAAAATATTTCCTACAACAGCTGTATCTTTGACAACAAAATTAATACAAGCTGAAATGCCACTGTTGTGTGTAGCCCACAATGACCAGATTCCTCAGTTGTATGTCTAATGTAACAAGGAATTTTATAGTTAAAATATAGATCTGATCAACTCAGTATTGCGTCAATCATGTGACTCTGTCTGGGTTTTCAAAACCAGATGCAAAATTTAGTGCCTTTATAGTCTAACAGCTGGTCTGATAAGAATGTAAAGTACACCTTTCCCTAGAGCTATAATAAATGTGTTAACACTTTCTTACAACCAACCCTTTCCTACAACTCATCATTTTCTTGCCCCAAGCTCCGTCTTTGTGTATTTGATGACATAAATCTTTTAAGCAGGTTTTGACCAGAAGCTAAATTCCCTTACTCTCTGATATCTGGACAATAATATGTGTCTTTTTCTTTGGTGTTTAAAGAGGAGGGGAAAGGGGGAATTCTTTCAATTCAGACAAAGCAAAAAAATGCAAATGATTGTATTTGCAATTTCCATCTCCTTAACACAAATGCATACAGCAGGGTTTTCTAATGATCTATTTGTTAGATCATTAGCTAGATCATTAGATATAAGGCATGCAGCTTTCAAAGTTTTAGTATTTTAAACTGTGTGATATCTCTGGCATGCACTGAACAGTGAGCAATCAGGGCAGGAAACGTGAAAACAAAACTCAAGCCAAAGAATTTGCCCATCTAAAGGGTGTAATACCCAAGCAATGTAATGAACACAATTCTGTTATCTCTATATGTGTCTACATGTACATGAACGTCCTTGATGCTAGCATGTGAACATCTGCTAAAAAATTCAGTTACTCAACAGTGCTGTGAAGCAAGAAATGACTGTTGTAGAGGGGGAGGATGATATGGTGGTTATTGACACTGGACAATTCTGTGTCCCTCCCCTGTCACAGACTTGTGAGACACTAAGACACCTTGATGGGATGCTTTGTATCCCAAAGTTGTCTAAGGCCAGAGGCCCATGGGGGGGGGTCTATCATGGGAGCAGACACCAAAATCCCAGCACCTCAGCTGTGGTCATCCTTTTCCAGTCAGACCTTGCCTGGGGTAGGTGAATATCACCTTCCCCACCTCTGGGTCTCTGTCGTTGATCTCTGCCAAGCATCAATCTCCACACTCCCACTGGCACCTTCCCTGCACAAATCACTCCTCTCATCTTCCTGCAGTGCAATTCCTACCCACATCTGCGGGATTCCCTTTCCTCGGGGACTCTCTTCCTCATTCAGCACAATCGTGCACTCACACAAGGCATCTGGCATTGAAATGACGTGGTTGTGCTGGTGCTGTCATGCTGGATGTGGAGGTGATGAGCGAATGGTTGTTATTTGTGGATATAGCACTAGAGCTATTTTTAACCATCTTCCTTTTGCACAGCTGCAGTGCTGTCATATTAGTTCAGCATACTTGAAAATTAACATTCAAGAAGCAAAGGAGGCAAGGGCATGGGTTTTTAAAGTATTGATAATGTGTTTAATATTTTTTTTTAAAAATGAGACAAAAAATAATTTGGAATGCACTTCATTTGAAAATTTGTAATCCCTGCTCTCAGCTGCAGTAAAGACATAACACAGGCTGGAAGTGGAATGAAAGACTATAAATTAGATGGCAGTTGAGAGACAAGACAGCTCACATCACTCAAGGCTCTCTGCAGGTACCTCCCAAATTCTACACACTGTCCTGTGACCTTGCAGGAAGACCACAATAGGAAGGTGGGTAATAGCTGTGTTCAGTGACTTACGAAGGCATTTCATTGAAACCGTGTTAAGGTAGCACCAATGCTAGTTTGTTTTGTTCAATACAAATGTTTCCATTTAAAATTTCTAAGTAATGAATTCTTACATTAAACGTGTCTAGCTCTAAATTAGATTGTGTGTTTCCCCTTAAAACAAATATACAGTCCAAACTGATGATCAGAGAGGTGTCAGGCAAATGTGTGACCTGAGCAGACATGAACAGATGATTTTACTCTAGATACAAATCTCTAGATTATTTTATCTAGAAATCTAAATGGTTTATCTAGACATAAAAATGTATCTAGAGGATTCTAAATATCACCAGAGTGATAGCTTTCTGCCTCTCCTCAAATACAGTGCAGCTCCACAGCCAGCTCAATATCAAGATGAAATATATGGGTGATTTCTGTGCACTGGTGACCACCTGCACAGGATCAGGAGGAGAAGAGGATCCTCTGTTTTATACTGAAGACTGAGTTGATCCCTGAAGTTCAGAGCTATCCTTGCTTTCCTTCCCTTACCCACCCCTCCAGAGCCACACAACCCACTGACTGGCTACCAGGTAAAAGCTGATGCACTGTGAAGGCAGGGACCCCATTTTATTCAGGTAAATTAATTTAAAACTAAATTTGGAGAAATATTCTCTAAAGGACACATTACATCTTCTTTAATTTTTGAGAGGAGGAAATAAATGATCTCTAAGCAGGGTTTTCTGACACTGTTGTGCAATTTTTGCGTTTGGCCAGGATTTACTTACAGTTGTTTATTTCCATTTCCATTTGCAAGAGCTCAGCTCCCTCTCACGCAAATCCCTGTTAATGACACACATCCGTAGTTCATTGGAAGCTAAAGGGATGGCCAAACTGTTGGTTAAGCCCCAGGTTAGCTGCTGCTTTGGAGCCAAATAAGCTACTCAACCTCTGAGTCCTGACTCTGCCACCAGCTTTCATGGTGCCTGCTAAGCAAGTGGGATCCGAGCATCAGCAGAGGGTCAGTGTGTCCCAGAGAGATTCCCGTGTGCAGTCTGGACAGCAAGCTGTGCTAAACTTCAGCCAGAAATAGCTATGGGGCACAATTTTCCTCTGAAACCACTTTTCAGTTGTATCTATTTAGTTTCAGCCTAAAGCCAAAGAGGCTAAAAAGGAAAGTGCCAGTGCTTTAAGCTAATCCATTTGTTTTTGCACAAGACTGAAGGATATCTGAAGGAGGTTAAAAGAAACATTTTAAAGTTATTTTTGCCATCCTTCTTGGTAAGACTAAATTCCCACTTGGACAAAACCAGAGTAAATTAGATGATGCAGTGGGTCAAAGCTGTGGACTCACTTTTTGATCACATTTTCAGAAGCCAAAGCCTTCCTTAAAATTACTTCCTTCTTCAGTGTTAGCTCTGCTAGCTGAAATGAAATGTAGTGCACTTGAATGATTCCTAGAAAACCATCTGTGCCTCCCAAAGTCTGTCCCTCTAAGTCCCTTTCCCAGCCACAGCACATGCATAATCACTGTGGCTAACTGATTATCCTGGGAGCGTGTGTGATTCCCAACCTGTCAGATTTTCGTGGTTTGAGATGTTGACATACAGCTCCAAGCTGAACACTTTCAGCTGCAGGATAAAGCCCTTAAAGGAGAACAGGCTGAGTTTAGTACACCTGTTCACCATCCATCCACCAAGAACCCAGTCTTAAAAGACTCAAGACAAATTCACTGTAGACTCCCAGAGGTAAAAGCAATTAATTAAGTCACTCCACAATATTTTATTTGCTGCTTAGACATTGCAAGGTTGAAGGAAAACTGACACCAGGAAAGGTTACACAGGCATCCTGTGAAAGAGCTCAAGAAGCAGGAAAGACCGCCCATACACTTTTAGCACATTACTAGCTAAGCTCCACACATTTCATAGCTTGGCCTTCATCAAAAAGATTTATGATGTTTGATAACAGAATGGTATTGCAAAAAGACATTGCTGCAGGAAGGCTATCCTTGTGGTGACATGCAATGCAATTGCTGGAATAAATGATCTCTTACTCTCTTACTGCAGTAAGCCATCACAGTCTTTCTGAGAAATCTGTTTACTGAAAGAGAACTGGGCTGCAGAGCTGTGCACACCTCTGGTGACCAGTACGGAGACCTCCAACCCCATCTCCTTCTGTGAGTTGATGGAGGCCCCTGATTCACCCAGACATTTACTTTTCTTATCTGTCCTGGGCAGCTCAATTTCCATCAGTCTGCTGTCCTTGGTTTCTGAGAGTCCAGCTTTAGCCTGGGACTTTCTTTTGCACTTGTCAGGTGCTTTTTCACTCGTCTAAGTCTAAAATCCCTTTTATCAAAACCAGAGAGCAGCGGCATGTGCTTTAGATATCTTCACACAACCACAGGAGCCACAGAAGTGTAAACTGTACACAGCCCTGTGTCTGTCTGTATCTTTATGGCTTGCTGCTGGCTGTTTGTTGTTAATTTTTGTCTTAGTGCTGAATGAACTCTTAGATTCACTGTGTCACACTTTGTACCAATTATCTGGCACTTGCTGTCTCCAAATCCAGGATTCATCCTCAGCAGTAGCAGAACACAACATTTCTTTCTCTGTACTACCAGGACTATGTCAAAAAAAGCTTTGTTTGTAGAAAAAAACGTGAACTGGCACAGACATGAGGGATGTGCATGGCTGGTTAAGAACTACGTAGGGGTGAAATGCCTTTTCAAAAGTACTCAAGTGAGGTAGTTGCAATGCTGTGGTCTTTTGCACAGGGTGAAAGACAAAAATATTTTCCTGGCAACTGGCTGTAAAAAAGCAAGAGCATCAGTGGCCACCATACTAGTGTTCTTCTTCAGATGGGGAATCTGCCCGAGAAAGGTGCTTTCAGACACAGTGCGTCTCAGCCAGAGCAGCAGTTTACCTTGGACGGCCCCTCATATTCCCCTACAACAGGTCATGATATAGGTTCATGTTCTCCAGCTCATTTGCTCCATATTCTTCTATTTGTTTCTTGTGCTAATGCACTTCAGTCTACTCTTGTTTTAACCATGTTTATCCTTTCTCATGACAATTCCTGAAAAATTCCATTGTGCCTCAATAGTCACAGTGCTCTCAAGTTGCCTGCAGTGACCTTGAGGTGTCCTTAGCCTTGCTAAGGTGACTGTACAAGTGATGGATATTTGCAGGTTGGTCTTGTGAGGATTGTGAGGATTTGGGAGGCAAAGTCTATTCTTATCTCTGTCGCTTCACTTAGTGGGTCACCTTGAAGGAGTTTGTTGCCCATTCTTTGCTTCAGTCATCTGTAGGAAGAGATATTTAATATTTCTTGATGAAAAGCAATTAGCTAAGCTGTAATACAATTTCCCTTCGTAGTTATCTGTCAGACTGTTGTCTGCTGAGACAATGCTTGATCTGTGTGCTCTCATGCTTGCACATACACTGAGGCACTATTTATTTTTTTTTTCTTAGCCTCTGTCTTATATTTCTTGGGCACAATCTTTTTGTCTCTTATAAAAGTGGACCACAATTCTCTGTCCATCCTAAGTCCCATCATAGCACCCTTGGTAGGCAAACACACTCTTTGCTAAAAAAAATAGCGTTCAGGTTTTAATTTATTGCTCAGCTTCTAATAGATGTTTGAAGCAGTAAGACATTTGAAGCAGTTTGAAGTAAGTAAGTGATGGCACTCAGGCTCTGCAAAGGACTGGCATAGTCCTGCTTGGCTGTAGACTGCACAGCAGAAACAGACCCCAACAGAACAAACCCAGGGACTCTGCACCTTTCTGGAGCATTCTTTGGAGGACAGCACACATGATGCCTCCACACCCTGCAGCATGAGTTGTGCTGGTGGTGAGTGAATGTTCAGAGTAACTGTACAGGGTCTATTTGAGAAGTCTGGTGTGTCTGGGACAGCCCAACCTCTCGTTCTATGTACTGCATAATCAATCTGCCATGTGTGATGGCCATGTTGTCTGGGATTTCTGGAAATCTAGCAACTTCATTAGCACTATTCCTCTTTCTCCTTCTCTGTGAAGGCATGTGCCTTTGTTCCTCCTTTTTTTGCCCAAAGCCGCCTCATTCTTCAAACCACTGCTCTGTCACCTCTGCCCCTTTGTTCTCCTGCTTAGGGATTTTCCACTCCTTACCTTC
>NW_009970718.1:2848497-2872309 GCF_000747805.2 Chaetura pelagica | reverse complement strand
CCTGCTGATAAAGTTAATCATACTGATTTTCCCACTCAGTCACCTCCCTTATCACAGTCACTGTTTGGCCAGAACCCAGTGGACGTGGTTTATGACCTCTGATGTTTGTTCTACAGCTTTTTCTGGCCAGGGTGAGTGATGTGTCTCAGGCTCTGTGTCAGGTCCCGGCTGAATCACAATACTTTGAGTCAAATAACAAACACATTTTGAACTGTTTTGTGAAATAACTGGCATTCATAAATTCAAATAATTTCATTATCAGGAAAAGATCTTGAGAATATTTTTATTTTGCTTCAAAACTCTCTACCTAGTGCTTAGCTGCCCATGTCCAAGTAACGACCACAAAGTGGTTCAGCTTCTGTGTCAACAACTGTAAAAGGTAGAAAATAGAATTTGTTCTGCCTTACCCTTGCTTGTGTTGCAGTGTAGGTGTTCTGAAGAGGCAGAAAGGGAATACACGTGACAATGAGCTGGAAATGGTCTCTGGCACCTCTGGTAGATATCTTTTCTGTTCTGCCCCCCAGGGCCCCTCCAAAGTTAGTGGTAGTCCACAGTTAGTTAGTAGTCCACAGCCCTGCAGCGGCAGGACAACTGAGGCAATTGGTATAGACCAGGTTCTTGACTCCAGACAGGCTCAAATTAGGGGTGGCAAATCCTACTCAGCAAGTCAGAAAGATTTACAGTCTTTCTTTCTGTTGCTGTTACTGCTCCAGCACCACTTGTATTAGAAACACCGAGGGCAACACACAACAGGGCCAAGAGCAGCATTCTGAGCAATTTGTCAGCTGGCCAAGGGTTTCTACAAATAGGTAGATGGATCCTGATGCCTGAGATCACTACTCAGCACTATCATTTGATTTTATGCTCCTGAGTTTGTCTAAGACTTCCCAGTGAGGCCTTACTCCAAACAACTTGGCTGTCAGTGTTAGAGACCTCTGAGGAGCTCCTCACAACCTCCCCCTGCTCCCAAACAGCCCAGCTCCTCTAATATCAAGCTCCTGTGAACCCACCCTTTCCTGGGAATTTGACTGAGTGTAAATGCCACACTGGGGATTTCCTGTAGCCCAAAGACTTGAGAATTAGCTTAATTAGGATATCAATTTATGATCTTTTTGCTAGTGAAAAGCTGCTTGATACAATGTTAGCTTTTGATATGCAAAACTGCCTTTGAAACTCTACCTCACCCTGGGTGGCCCAGAAAGTGTTATCATTTCACTGTCAATAGATAATTAATTCATAATACACACATGTATTCCTGCTTGACAAATACCCATGGAAAGTGTTGAATAAGCTCTGAGGCAACGATTTTGATTTTATGAAGTTTTCTCTGGCAATAGGTTTTTCAGACTCCCCACAACCCAAACCCATGAAATTACTTCACTGACCTCCTTCTTGACCCATTCAGTCCAGTGAGGGTGCTTGAAGACAGGGACAGGGACATGAGCATGGAGCAGGGAAGGAATATTCTCCTCACACTGGTGCTAATATTGGGAAAAACATAACATTAAACCAAAGCTTGAATTTAAATACACAAGACTGAATGACTACACTTTCTATGACATATAGCCACAGAAATACCTAATAAACAGGTGTTATGGTGGTAGAAAGATGCAACTTATCTGCAGTTTTACACTGGTGCTAAATATGATTGCTATCAAGATGAGCTGGTAGATTCTGAACTCTGAATTATGGAAAATACCAACATAGCAAAAAAAAAGGGACAGCTGCCTAGGCTGAGGCATAATGTGTTCTTGTCAGCATCCATCTAAGTTTGAAAGGCCCCAGTATTTCCATAAATAGGATTTTACTATCATTTTAATGAGGATGACAGTATTTCAGACGGTTTTCTGCTGATCTCATATAATTTTAAATAATGCTCAATCTGTCTCTTCACTGTTTGTTTCAGTATATTCAACTATTCTGATTTAATTTAACCTGATTTTCTGCAAAGACAAAGAAATTTCCCACTCTCATTTCTTCTGGACTGGTTTGCTCATGAGGCACATTTGTTTCGGTTTCAATTATGACCCTGTTAAAGTGTAAATGTTTTCTAGATTTTGAAAGTTTGATTTTCACAGCACAACATTCTTAAATTAGTGTTATCTAGCTATGCACTTTTCATGTTATTACACTGGCAAACTAGACTCTGAGCATGATTTCAGCTCCCCTAAATTAATTGGGAAATGTGCTATTAGTGACTCCTCAGATCACTAGATGTTTTGCCAGGCGGTCAGTTTACCTCCTTGTTCAAAGAGCAGTTATGCCCTCAAATTAAATAAAGGCATTTCTGTTTCAGATTTGTTTGCTGGGCAGCTTAAAAAGTCCCTCATGTCAGCAGTGTTGTAACCATGTAAGGTTAACACCTTACCCTTCTGCAGCAGCTTCAGAAGAAACTCGTCCCCCATAACAGTGTGTGGTTGTGGGTGCAGGGCCCATACCCGTGTTAGATGGTCAGTACCACACACTGATGCCCACATTAAGAAGAGAGAGGCATGGCTTAGGAGTGCAGGTGTAGCAGCCATGTCAAGTTCTTCCAGCCCCAAATGAGCTTCAGTGGTAGCCAGGAGCTGCCTCTGGTCATGGAGGAAAGCAGTGATTCGTATACCTCGTTGCTACTCTGAGAGATAAGAGTAGATACTGCACATTGGGACATCTTACCTGGAGACAAAAGGTTTCTAAATTAGAGAAACCACTGGGGCCAAAAGGCTGGGCTGACAGTGATATATGTAATGCAGTATAAGTGTTGTGGGCCACTGCTATGATGTTTGGTGAGGTGTTGATAGGACACTTTGATGGGATAGAGAAGCTTCTCTCTGGTTAGTGGTAGACTTGTGTTTCTACTAAGCCCTACTTAGTGAGTGCCTCCTGAGCCCATCCTTATCTCAGCTTTATCTGATTTTAAAACCTCCTGTAGCCTCAAAACTTGGCTTTCTGTCTCTCTGCTCACAGCATTTGCAAACACTTTAGATCAGGATGAAGGTGTGTGAGCTGATGCTTTTCTAGTGGTGGATAGGTTTCACCGCCTGAGTAGTGTTATTTCCAAACTGTCCATCACAGCTAATGGCTTTATGAACTCCCTCAGAATGAAGGGTTTTCCAGGTGGCAAGTAAGGAGAGGAGAGGGCCAAATATATAAGCTGATGAGAGAAAGGAAAGAAAAAAGAGTTTGTTCTGCATGCATGCAAAACTGGCATTTTAGATAGCTAGAAACATTTCCACATCCCCATCTGGATGGTGGCCAGCTTAGAAGTGAAGCTGGTGCCGGTGAAGACTAGAATGAATTGCAGTAGCTTTCTTAATCCTCCCTGTATGGCTAGTCTGGAGAGATGCAGCGAGGCCTTCCTCTTGATGGCATGAGAGATAATCTGATTTAAAACAAAAGTCCCCCTTCTTACTCACTAGTCTTCAGCTGTGAACCTCCAATATGAAAGGTGCTACAAAACAGAACCAAAAGAAGAGCCAAGAAAGGAGAAGTAGCACTTCAAAAGTAATCCAGAGGGGGACTTACTTCAAAAGGGAACCCTGGAGTAAGAAGCACTTCAAAGGGGAAAACTTTCCTAGAGAGCTTATTGCAAATTATCTTAAAGTGGGTCCTACCATCAAACAGATATAATTAGTTGTATTTCTATTCCTACTGTTGCAAAATCTGCTTCATTCAAAGACACTGTGAACATTTCATATGGTGGAGGAGGACTTGCTGAAGGACACACAGAACTTTAGTGTAGTTGGTATCCTACAACTGTGGGCAAGAGGCTGCAAGAAGTACCTGCTCACCAAAGCTTGCCAAAGCTCAGAATTTCTGTCAGAGCAGGTCTGTTCAATATTATACAGCTTGGGTTAATTTACTTACTGTCTTTCCACGGCTGACTTGAATACTGTGAATTCAGTTTCTTGCTGTAGCAAAAGCCACTGTGATTTTCTGACCTCTCATGTATTTTCAGGTACTTTGTGTAGTCTATTTGAGCAGTATAAGCCATTTATTTTCCTCTGCTCCATTGTCCCTAGGGATAAGCCAATCCAAACTCCATGAGCTGCATGGACTGCCAATTAATTTTACTGTCATCATAGTCAGTGTAATTTAAATAATGATGTGGTCTGACCCTCCCATTTTTCCCCTCTTTATATCATACATATAATTTTCTTCCTTCTCATTGCCTTGCTCCCTTCATCTTCCATATATCCTTTTCCACGTGCTTGTTCTCACGACAGGGGAACGTCCTCCACCCAGACCTCATGGCTGTGGCTGCACCCTCCCTTGGCCAGCATCCATGTTAGCTGCCTGGCCCCATCACGAACACTGCTATTAATTTTTAAATCTCTGTTTTCTTTTAGAAGTTCAAACTCTATACTCTGAAGGAACTTACAGGGTGAAGAAGGTTGTGTTCCCAATGTCGGTCGAGCTCGAACAACAAGTTCCAAAAAGAACTGAAGTGTATCAAGATAATTCAATTTTGAAGTGCCCACAGCCTGACTTGAGGAAACCTCCCTCTGTTCTCAGGGCTCTACTTCCTCAATACCCTCCCAAACTCCTAGAGACAAGTTAATTTCTCATTCTTTTGAGAACAGATTAGCACCTTTGGATTAATTTTAAAAAAATGTCTTTCGAAACCAGGCCCATGTCTCTTCAATATCTACTAAGGTACATTATTCCATTATACTTAAATGGATAGATGAAAGAAGAGTTAATAGATAGTATAACAGTGTTAGATAAAGCACATATCACTTGAAGACTCTCACACAGACACCCAGAAAGCTGACTCATATTTTTCTTCTTTTTCCCATCAGACTGTATCTCTTAATCACCATGCATCTTTTCCAGTAGTTCAACTTTAGAAAGCTTGTTTGAATCTCCCTTGATAGCACCTACACTGTTACCCTAACTCAGGCAAAGGTGATTCCTTATTCCTGACTTTGTGTGTCTATTGCCCTCCAGGGTCAAGCAAGGTTATATATGTGTTGGAAAGGAGAAAAGGATGAAAGGAGTGATTACTGGCTTTAGATTCTTTATCAAAAAGCAACATTAATGCCGTAGATTGAAGTTTTATTTGCATTTTTCTCCTTTTAGCAGACATACTCTTACGTTGTGTTTTCAGTGTCTAATTACCATACTTCACGTTGAACAACTTACTTCTGCAAATTATCCTCTAGATTAGTAGTAAGATTAATCTTGTCTTTGAAGAAAATGAGAACACCTAAGCGGTTTTTATGTGTAAAAAACCATATCCTTCCTTAGACCTCTCAAGTGCACCAGTTTTCTGGATTTCAGCACCCTTCTCTGTTACACGTATGGAGAAACAGCTGCTGTGCACACAGGGATCACTCCAGCGTGTGCAATGGGTACACTAGGGGACATGTCAGACCTACTGTCCTATGACCTGCCAGTGCTGGCAAGTCAGCTTCCCTCAAATTAAGAAAAAAAGTTACTTGGCCTTATCATAGGAGACTAAAGTGTGTTCTGCACACTGTGAAAATCTTTAAGATTTTTTATTTTAACACTGTTGTGTTTGAGACTTGTTTTAAAATTTGTCTCTTAGCAACATCAGAGCTGTTTACAGTCAATTACATCTGAATTGAGATGAAAGAACTTCACCTGATTTCAGAAAGTAAAACACACAACTTGTGTTTACAAGGCAACCCATTACAGGTGAATGCCTTGGTGATAGCAGCTTATGGAACATCCATATGTGCTGTTGGCATTTGCAAGGTGATTAAACAGAATGCAGTTTCTGATATCTGAGTTGCTTCTGCTGTGGTATTTGCAAAGAATAAAAATACTCAATAAAACCAAACTTGGAATTTATAACAGTTGATTTATGTGAAAAACAGGAGCCAAACCATACTCTTTATTAAAATGAAGTTTGAGCTCTAAAATAATTAAAAAGGATTGTTTGTTTTAGGCCATTTTAGAGCTGCCTGACAAAGTAGAGCAGTCTGAGGCTGCTATTCTGAGTTCCAAAGAAAGTAAAATAAAGTTGTTCTTGTTTTAAACTGGAAAGGAAATAAGCTTTTAGAGAACAGTTGCTCTAACTCTCTTCATTTCTTTATCACATACCAAAGAGAGAGAAAGAAAAAAAGCAGTAGAAGAAGCAGAGAAAAAAAAAAAAAAAAAAGAGAAAAAAATTTGGCTTAGGAACAGATGACCTGTTTGTGATAACAAATGTTACAGTACTTTGTACATTTTGCTACCCTCTTGCATATGGATTAAAGCTTGCTACTGACCAGTTTTGTAGGACTGGATCAACCACACTTTGGATGGCTAGAGAAAAAAAATAATTATGCTGCAAACATCACCTTCAGCTAATTTGGAAAATTAAATTGCGTCAGCATCACTAGTTCAGAAAACAAGTTAGGGTCTTTAAGTGTATTACAGCTAAAATCTTAGGTGTTGGAAAAATAGACATTACTGCTGGGGAAAAAAAAAAAAAAAAAGAAAAAGAAAAAAAAAAGAGTAAAAGAGTAAAAAAAGAGCTAGCTTCTCAAAATCCCTCAGTACAATTGCCAAGGAAGAACATCCTTTCACCAGAGTGCAGCTTTCAGTTGTGCAGCCTCTCCTAAGGTTTAGACCTCTTGCCAAGCCTTGCTTATAAAGCATAACCAGAAAAGATCATTTTTCTCACAATCTCCTATTCCAAAAAATTCAATTTCTGTTATTTCCTTTCCAGAATTCAAGTTGCTCAAGTTCAGATCTCTCTTTACTTCAGTCTTTGCCACTGCCCTTTGTTATCTCCCTATTGCTGGGCTGTACCTGTGCAGGTTATAGTCCCTCTTTCATTTTGAATGGATTAATTATACACTCATTGTAACTGTTGTGGGTCAGAGCCCACAGGATCTGTAACCGGCAGGACAGCTCTTATCAGAGATGCAAGAGATCTGGGTCCTAATGATTCTTCTGACCAGTACTTATGCCTTTATTACAAAGTAATAAACCTTTATGTTTCCTGTGCTCCAGTTGAAAAGTTACAATCATTTGGATCCAGGGTATTATGTAGCAGCAAAAGGGAGCACATGGAAGAAAAGCAGGTTATCAGGAGTAGCCAGCATGGATTCACCAAGAGGAAATCATGTTTGACTAATCTGATAGCCTTCTATGATGTTGTGACTGAATGGGTAGATGCAGGGAAAGCAGAGGATGTTGTCTACCTTGAACCTAGCAAGGCTTTTGACACTGTCTCCTGTAACATCCTCATGAGTGAGCTCAGGAAATGTGGAGTAGAAGAGCAGACAGTGAGATAAATTGAGAACAGAGCCCAGAGTAGTGATCAATGGTGCAGAGTCCAGCTGAAGACCCGTAACTAGTGGAGTCCACTAGGGATCAGTGCTGAGTCCAGTCCTGTTCTACATCTTCACCAAAGACCTGGATGAGGGGACAGGGTGTATCCTCAGCAAGTTTGCTGATGACACAAAACTGGGAGGATTGGCTGATTCACCTGAAGGCTGTGCAGCCATTCAGCAACATTTAGACAGACTGGTGAGCTGGGCAAAGATGAACCTAATGAGCTTCAACAAGAATAAGTGTAAAGTCCTGCATCTGGGAAAGAATAACAACATGCATCAGTACAGGTTAGGAGCTGTGATTCTGAGCAGTCCTCTATCCTGGAAGATAAGTTTGGGTTCTCTCAGTTGCCCAGTACAGCAGAGATGTACATGATGTGCCTCAGACAGGCATCAGGTTGAGGGGGCCACCCAACCTGGCTTCTCAAGGCTGTCACATCCCCAGGCAACTTCTGTGTGTGCCATGACAGGCAATTCAAGCTCTCTAGGTTTTTCTCGTAAAATTCAGACACACACTTTGATGGCACCAAATAAGGGCTTAGCAGCCAACAAGGCACTTGGGGAAATCCTATTTTTAAATTTAAAAGCGCCTAAATAACCAACAGTGAGGTGTTACCATCTGGATGGCTTATCACCATCAGGAAGTCTCTCCTTCCATGAGATTTCCCCCAGCACAGTCAGTCTCATAGAATGGAGAGACAATATCATCCTCCAAGATATAACAGTCTTTCTTTTAAAAATATTTGAGAATGTTTTCTAACCCTCAGAAATGAAAGCAGCAAATGTTTCTTAATTCCCGTACAAGTCCAAGACTGCCATCTTTATTTTTGTGCCTCTCCTTAGCATTCAGCTGTCATTGTAGCTAATTATCTTGACAGCGGCATCTGCAGTTTGGGGACTATTGCTTAAATATTTTCAGCTATTTTATACATCCAGTGGTAGCACATTTTGGAGAGTGGTGTGAAACAGAAATAGGATGGAGCAGCAGCAGGATACAGTAATGGTCAGGTTTGGCAATGAACTCAAATAAGGTCATGATGTAACAAGTTTAACTCTGACAAACTCAAAGACTACAGGGACCATAAGAGCACAGGAATCTTTGGAAATGGTAGAGAACAACTTTGCTTACTTTTGATGCATAAAAAATGTCCAGAATCTTAAAGTAATTTTAAAATGTACTGATTATATACAGTGAGTTGTTCTTACATGTTCATACACCAGTGCAGTGATGTATCTATTGAACATGAACCATTCAGTCTGAGAGTTTTGTCAATCCCAGCTTTTACTGAGGTGTTGAGGAGGAGTAAGGCACAGGGACACATTTTCTCCAGTTGCCAATTGTCTTTCTCATGGTGGGGCCAGCTGAAAAGGGGTTGGAAAGAGATGGCTTAAGCTATGGAGAGAGTGTCAGAAATTCCAGTCTAGTGAAGCCAGCATATACTGTGCTTTTCCAGGACTGACAGAGAAGAACTAGCATGTATAGCATCTCTGTGATTTAGTGATGTTCTAGGGTTAAGAGGACTCCTAGACACACAATGCCTCCTGGGCCTCCCAGCTGGGTGAGAGAGTATCCATTATGTTGGAGCAGGCACATAAAACACAGACTGACACAGAGATTAATGGTAATTACCAAGTCTGGACTCTGTTGCATCTCCAAATATACAGCTTTCATGTAGGATGACATTGTCTCAAACATCTGCCAGAGGGGAACATATAGTAAATTTCTCACACGCAGAAGGGGATAAGTGTTAGATTATGTTCGACAAATAAACAAACCACAGAAAACCTGTTCCACCTCAGTCAGAGAGCAACAATTGTCTGGATTATCCCTGTCAGCACTTGAGTAGATTTATTGCTTGTTATCAACAGCTAGTTAAAAAAACTGCCAAGAGAGTAAGAAAATAGGGAGGAAAATCCTCCACACCATGGTTTTGCTGTTGATGTCCACCAGTCGATCTGTCTTCCTTGGAAATCATACTATGGCTGTTAATAGGGATGAGCTATAATATTTAATGCAGCTGTAACTGACAAGCGTGAGGGTCAGCTTCTTGCAAAAGATTTTAAAAGACAGGTTAGTAGTGTATCTGGAAATCTGTGGCTCTTTATGTATCATGACTTAAATAAATTTATTAGCCAAATACTTAAAAGGCAAGTTTTATGCACTAAAAAATGAAGAGTGAGGTCTTATTTATGAAAACAGGATGCAGAAATCGTTTCCTTCTGGTCCTAGACATGCAAACTCCAAGCAAGTCCAGAGTCTTTTTGAGGTAACCAAATGTTTTAATGGAGAAAACATTATTATATTACTGCTTGGAGCAATGGCTGAACCTGCAAAAGGAGATGTCAGTGGTAAAAGCTAACATGTAACACTTAGCATTCTGTGGTTTTGGTTCATCTGTTTTCATCTATCTACTTTTATCTAGTTTTTATATTCTGAATTCACCTCAAATCTGTCACCTACCTATAATTTGGATGTTCAGAGATGTGAAGGTCACATTTGGAGCCCTTGGTTATTAAGGACATGGGTTTGTTATGTATCTGAATGTCAGATTTGCAAGATGCTTTTACATTTCAGTTATGGCATCAACACAGTGTTATCAAAAACCTGCATTGAACAAGAGATGGCCAAATTAAGGCATTTGGATTTTGAACATATTTGCTGCTGTTTTATTAATTTATAGGAGAAAGATGAATCAAAAAACCCAAGGTGAAACATAAGTTATACCTAACCAGCACACCTGTATATTGAGTAGTTTCTTCCCTAGTCATATGGGCAGAAGGAATAGAATTGTTCACTTTTATACTTTGGGAAGTTTAATGTACAAAATATCTAAGCTAGTGTCTCCTTATAAACATAAATTCTAACTGTAATGACATAGGTGAAGAGAAACCAAAATGTGGTTGTGGTTTTAAAGATAAACGAAATAATTTTTATACCTGAAAATTATGAAGTGCTTATCTGTGTTATCTCCAATATTAATGGAGTCTTTATTATGCTTCCATCTTATTCCCATTTACATCAGCTCATATGGATAAAACACAGAAATAAGTGCGATCTCAGTGTTAGAGTGACAATGCACAGATGGTTTAAAATTCTATGCTAAATTCACAGTCTAAATGTTTTACAAAAAGTTATTGCAAAACATCCCTAGATTTACACTGAGGTGTAATGTTCTGCCAGCAATTGCTTTAACAGCTCTCCAACAAAAACGCCCAGGGACTCACTTTATCTCCGGTTTGTATTTTATTAACTCTGTAAAGCTATGTTACTCCTGCCCATCACTTATGTTTAAGATTAATTTCACAGCCTGCAACAATTACTTCATACATAATGGATACCTGTTGTCTGAAAAGAAAAGTTCCAACAAACCAGAATTTGCGTTTTTCTTCACATTTGATTGCTCTCCCAGTAGAACTTAATATAAGTGTTTTTGAGAAAGACATATTGTCCATAATCTGTTCATTTTTTATCAGCCTGTGGAATCTAAATACGAGTCACTGAAATGCAGCCTCTTGTGTTTTCACAGATCCCACTGTCTCACACGGCAAACTGCCTAACAACCAGCTGGGCCCAGATAACTGCTTTTTTCCCCACAGGTCTTTTGTCAGCTTGCCAGGAGATGACAGAAAAAAATTAATTGACAATTAATCCTTATATCAGAATATGAAAGGTCTTTCAAAGCTGCTTTCTGTGGCCACTGGTCCTTCGAAGTTCCTCTGGGCAGAGAACAGCAGCGGAAGCATTCACCCAGGAGGAACCGGAAGTCTGTTTTCTGACAAGTGTGCCAATATCCTGGCTGCTCTTTCTCCCATGAAGGTGCTACCCAGCTGCTCCAATAATTATTTTGCTACTCACCTGACAAAAATGAAGTAGCGTGCAATGAGGCTGTAGGGAAGGCACGTGGCAGGAACACTGACTTATTGATTTGGAGATCTCTGCACATCTTGGCTAGGAAAGTCTCAGTTGAAAACAACACATTTATTGCACTGGAAGACTTTCTTCATTACCTGAAAATAACTCACAAACTGAAGGCTTGTTGTCTGACATTAGAAGCAACATCTCCACAAAACGCATCTGTCAGGGCTCACAGTAAGTTTCACTAATTAGCTATTTTGTAATTGCTTTGGATAAAGTAATTTTACCCTCTTGAAATGTGTGAGCATCTTACTCAAATTTTCTCAATATGTCATGTAATTATTCTATTTGTGATGGAGTTAAAGAATACTGCTTGCTGCTTTACTCCCAAATCAACAAGCACCTTGTTTTGCTGCTGTTAGAGACACAAAAGCTGCACAAAGGCCACCAGGTTTTGTAGCATGGCTTCTGTAAGCATGAAATATGACAAGGTCCAAAAATAGCTCGAGTGAAACCTCAGTCTTACCAGACAAAGTGCTGAGCAGACAGGGACCATGAGAGGCTTTGGCTGGAAATATGTAAATCTAAATGGCCAGAGAGTGAGAGAAAGCAAATGTTGAGCCTATCTTGCAGATGGGGAGCAAAGGCACAGAGCAATTAAGGTCCTGATTCAGAAATATACCTAAGAACATATGTGAATCCCACTGAAGTAATTAAATTCAGCTCCTGGGGAATGACTTTAATGAAATGAGACCTGGGAAACTGCCTGCAGTGACTCGTAAGCTTATGAGTGAGTCAACAGCAGGTTCTGGTCTCCAAAGTCCCATTTTGGTAACTTCAGTGTTGTGGTCTCCTTACACCATCACACTGGGGATGTCCCCACTGGCTGTATTTCTGAACAGAGAGCAGAAGAGGAGGAACTGAACAAGTGAATGCTGAGCATAGGAAAAACTATTGGTCAGGGATCCTTCTGGCTGATCAGAAAACATCAGCTTGGTTTTGTTGCTTTTACTTGTTTCTTTTGCTTTTCCTTCCTTTCTTCTTCATCATCCTTTTAAATGTTGCAACTTTAGCTGCTGAGGGGCAGGGGCAACATAGTGGCTGTTCATCAAACTCACCTTACAAACACATTCCTGCCAAGGAACCTTGACACTTGGTGGACAGTGCAGGCCTGGCAGGTCAGGGTGGCTGCACAGGCTCTCTCTGCCTGCTGTGGCCCACTGCTCCCCTTGGCTGGGACCTGCTGCTCCATCCGTTCATTGACATGAACCTTGGGGCTGCCCCCTCCATGGCTTGCTGCCCAGTTTGCTCACAGGTCCTGCACAGGACTGCCCAGCTCAGGCACCAGCCCCAGGTGGCAATGTAGGCAGGAGGGAAGGTGACAAAGAGTTCAGGTGCCCAGACTGTGTCATTTCCCTGGGCTTGGCTGGGGAGCTGGCAAGCTCCAGATTGCACTGGAGAGGCTGTGAGGTCTCTGGGATAATTTTTTTTTTAAATTTATTTATCTATTTATTTCTGGACAATTGGAAAATAGGAAAAAAGAGCATTTATCTTCCAAATATGCACACAATGGATGTCTCCATTAAAACCAGTGGATTTACAATTAATTGGATGGAAATAGTTGAAAGAGTTTTTCCAGATGAGCTTAACTTGAAAAATATTCCAGACTTTCTTTAGTCCAAAACAAAATTAATAGACAGTTCAAACATGTCCATGAAAAGATAGGTAGCAACTTACTTATCTTTCAAGACGCAAAGTGAAACATTTTGTAGTAGTGTTTGTGTTTCCTACTGATGTCCTCCACATGTTTTTCTTTTTCATAAGACACAGGTTTATCTCGAAAGGAAATATTCCATATCAAAATTAAATAACAAAATATTTAGTTTTAGTATCTCTAAATAAACTTTTTTAACTGTACCTGTTCACAGGCCTGGAATGGATCTTTCCTGTCTCCCTACACAGCAGCATCAGGCAATGATTGTTTCTCCATCCCTACCTCTGTCATCTCCCCTCTGCTGTTTTGCAGAATTTAAGAAATGACAAGTTAATGACATCTAACATCCCAAACATTTTCACTGGACAGCCATAAAGAAGGCAACTCACATCTTTCAGAAACACTTATTTAGGTTCTGCCACAGCTTTGGTTAATGGTAGTCCAAGGAAGAGAATTCAGGACATTTTCTAGCAGCAATCACTCCAGTGTTACCTCCTAAATCACTTATTAGATGTAGTGAATACACACACACACACACACAAAAAAAAAAAAAAAAAAAAAAAAAAGGTAGACCTAGGATGCTATTACAGCATGTGCTGGGCCACTCAGTTTGGGGCTGAGAGGAAACTTTTTTTTTTTCTGGGTGCAGCTGTTTTCTCTCATTTCTAGTCATTTGGACTTGGGGTAATTCATAGTAGTCCTTCTCCCTGAGGAAAAGCAAATCCAATCTGGGTGTTTTCCTGTGCTTGGTTTTCAGTCAGTGTGTTAGATTAGCTGCAGAGGTGGTACTTGCTATCTGGAAGTTTGACTGTCACATGAGTATGCAAAGTGTCTCCATTAATTGCACAAGGTTTTGTCTTTCTCTGGTCACCAGCGTTGCTGCTCCTGTGTTAGGTTTATGATCTGTTGCTAGGGTGTATTTCCCTGGCTGGGAGCTGGCCACATTTTGCTGATGTCTGGCATGTGCTGCTCTGCTTTGTATTCATGTAATTAGGAAGCAGGAAATACCTATTAACTTGTTATCATCTCGTGTTGAACAGAGCCCTGGAGAACAGGCACCAAGGAGCTGCAGCACAGTTGTTTCTGCTCACACACATCATCTTTGAAGCAGAGCACAAAGCATTTGTGTTCTCTTGTTTCAAGACCACAAGTGTAATTAGTCTCACATCATGTAATTTCTCTTCCTTTGATTAGTCCTGCAGGAAACTCACCTCCTCCTGCTAGTGAGATCCACATGTACATCCTTAGCAGGCTGCTCTACTAGCCCTTGCTGCAAGGAACCCTCTCCCGCCAGCATGAGCACAAGGTTTTGACTTTGTTGGAAGGAGCTGCTGTGCACAAATGAGCAGTGGTGCAGCCACTGCTGTGACCCCCACCCTGCTCTGCTGCCAGTAAGAGACTTGGGCCACAGTTTCCAAAGCCACTGATGGGCTTAAGGGCACCAGTTACTCCTTTCCCTGGACAAGGCAGCGGATGAACTCTGAAAGCACAGTCTCAACAGGAGAAAAAATATATTCTTGTTTGAGGTGTTTTAGCTCTGTAACACGCACCTACAATTATGATACTTCTTAAGGCTTCACCATATTCAGAGGTAGGTTTTTTCAGCTTTTTTTTTTTTTCTTAATCTTCCTGGTAGCTGCAATAGTCCTGAAATGTGTGCTTACAAAATATAAATGGAGCATCTAAAATGAGGGATTGCTAAGCAGCTGCAGACTTCGTTGCAAGTTAACTTTCACCTGAGTTCCCCTGAAAGGTAATGTCCTGCAGGTGGTGGGGCCCAGAGAGCTGATGTCTAGTGGGCTTCTCCTGCCTGTGGCTGGGCTGTGCATATGCACTCATGCTCACTGCCACTGAGGAGACGGAGCAAGACTAATGTGGGGGCCTGCTGAAACACAGCTCCCCCATGAACTGGGCTACCATGGGAAGGAATTGGAGGGGAGGCTGAAACCTCAACAGCTCATGCTTTCTGTCTGGGCTTGGGATTTCTGAGATTCAGCCCTTTTATTTTAATGTAATTTGGATTTTAAAAGGCCTCTGCTGAATGGTTTAGTTTTAGGACTCTTACAGATCTTTCCTGCGGGCGCAATACCCCTGACACAGGAGTGTGATGAGTGAACATTTGGACAGGTGCTGAGAAGGGGCTGAGGAGCCTTCAGGAAAGGTGTTACATGGGAGAGGACTGCAGCAAGATATGCAACCTTCAGCCCTCTTCCTGCCCGTGTCTCAGGAGCCCTTGAGAAAGCTGGCAGCCAGAGTGAGCTCCTTGAATGTCTCTTTTGGAGAAACCAGCTTGTTCCTGGCTACTTTCCCAGATGCTCCACAATAAGGCAGGAAATGGGAGCGTGAGCTGGACAGTACATAGCAGCAAGTCTGATCATTTTGAGAGGGCTCCACAGTCCTGACTGCAATGAGGCCTAGTGTTATTTTGGTGGTCTATGCATCTGCATCAGAGATAATCTCTGCTACGGATCTTTAGGTTATATATCAGGTCCTACTTACAGACAGCTGTGATAGCAGTCATAATCACAGTATGGGCCATGATTCAGCTCCCTTCCACCCACAGGATAACTCATGGAAATCCTACCATTTGCCTGCAGGTTTCTCTTGCTCCATGCCTCAAGTTAATACCACAAAGCCTCCAGCAAGGGCTGCTTTCCAGGCTCCCCCAGAGTAAGCCTGGCAGACATCTGCAAGAAGGAGGACAAGCTGCCAGCCCACGGGCAACAAACTTGGTGTGGTTTAACTAACTGTGTCCAAAAAGCTGTGAATGAATAAAGCACCTGATGAATAAAAGCAGAGATACTGGGGGAGGCTCTGGCTGTCACCAGAGGGGATGTTTGCTGAATTAACCTGCGTGCTGGCATTTCAATGCATTCATTTGAGAGGTAATGAATCATAGGACAGCAGGCCATTTTGTTCATGTGTTTGGTTTTGACAAACAATAGAATGGGTTTAAACACTTAGTATAAAATACAGACTTTGATAATGATGATAAACTTTATAAGGGCCCATTTTGTATTACTTAACTATGTCTTTTAATACAGTATAATTAGTCTTCCAATGGATGAGTTAAAGCTGGAAGATTTCCAGGTTGTTGTCATGTAATAACAGTAGTTCAGTTATGTCTAACCAGGAAGAACAAATTTGAAACACACATTTTAGTGGCAAATTAAGGTAGTGACCAATGTTACATTAACCAGCTCTTAAATAATCCTAGAGCAAGCTGGCCCTTCTAGAATTTTGGGGTTCACTCACCAATAAAGCGAGATAAGCATTTGATGCTTCAGGAAGGTAAGAGTTGAGATTGCAGCTTTATTGTTATAAGACACATTTTAAGAGGTAAGGAGATGCCCTTTAGAAGGAACATATTTTAAACTATTCCAGGAAGCCAGCCAATGTACACAATCATTTGCTGAAAGTATGTGAGAGATTTATTAAAATAAATCCTGGACGAAACATTAACAGCAGAATGTCTCGAAATCAGAACTACAAGAAATGCAAGAAGTTTAGGGGACCATCCTACTGAGATACAAACAAACCATGAGAATGCAGGACACAGGACATCAGCTGCATGGTTGTGCTTCCACCAAGGGTGCTAAAGGGTGGTATCAGTATGGAGACTACTACAAAGTGGACAGCATTTAGACAAATTTCTTCTAGCCAGTCACTCTCTGCACATTTTATCAGTTCGTGTTCCCTGGAAGTTCCTTCTATTTGCATTGTAAATGTACCATTGCATTACTAGTCTCTGGTTAAGTATCTCTGGGCGTGAATAAGCTCTGTATTTTTTCAATATTTGTGTCACTGACCTTGGTCTGTGGACTTTTTTTTCCTCAGTTTTCATCTGCTCAGTCTAATTTGCTCTGTCTGCTCTGCTTCCCATTCTCCAGCACCTAATTCCTTTCTCTGTCCCTTCATATTTTTTACTTCTGTCCTTCATGACTTTCCTTGCAACCACAAGGAGCCATCCAAACTCTAGCAATCCACCTATGCAAATGTGTACAAGGTATACATTTTACCTTTATTGTTTAAATAACTTCTCCTGCTCTCTATACTCACCTTTTTAAAATCAAAACCACAATTAAGAATTGTGACTGTGCATCTTTACAGTAGCCATCATAATAGGATGGTGCTGGCCTGTTCTGTTTATAGAGATATTGAAATGATAAAATAGCAATAAAAACAAGTGAATATATATACTGAATGAGAAGAACTCTCTATCTGATCTAACCACTATTCCAATATGAGCAGGTTGGGTATCATCCCACAGAAATTTTGCAAGCAAAGCTGGTTTTCAAGCTAAGATTTCCTTGGACACATATGACTTACATTCTTGCCTAATTTTAGGGGAAATTAAAGTTTTTAGACATACTGTTCAGTTTAAAAAGTACTTTTCAAAGCTGTCCAACACCATGTTGCATGTCTTGATGCTCCATCTGGGACACAGAAAAGCAGTGTTGCCTGTTCAAGAAATAAGAAAAAAACTTTTTTTTTTTTTTTTAAAAGAGTAAGTGTAGAGTTTTGGAAACTACTATTTGGTGATATAAGACACATCATTAACTTACTTAAGCATATATACGTTTTTTATTTGTAACCTCTGTTTCTGAACAAAGTGTTGTACCATGGAGCTGACTCTGGTGTTACTGCTCTCTGCTGTCAGTCATCCCCTAAAATAGTCCTCTTATTTACATGGCTGTACAGTGCTAGTGGTTTTGCATGGAGTTTTGCAGATATTACTGTTTTTTTCAGGTGGAAACAAATACCTAAGACTTGTTAAAATTTGCATCTGAAAGTATGTTGATTCCAGTAAACTGGGGTAGTCACTGTCTCCTCTGATCTAGCAAAGCTGTGATGCAGATATTTAGAAGCAAGTTAATGGCCTTAGTACCTATTCAAGACAATGAGCTATGATCAACTGAATGATCTTCTGTGGAAAAAAGCTGCATTTGTACAGATTTTGATGAAGAGTGAATATCCCTTCCTCCTGGAGCCAACCTGGCTTTGAAATATGCTGAATCAATAGTTTCAAACAATGCTGAGCAAGGTCTAAGTACATTTTTGTATAAACCTACTCTTGCTACAAGGCTGAGGTGTCTGGAAATCTCACTGCAGATCACCAAGAGGAACAATATGTTTTATTGCATCAAAGACTATATCAGACCTGGAAAATCTAGTCCTAATGGGAAGTCTTTCAACTATCACACACTGCAAAAGTTCAGTTCACACTCTACAAAAAAATTAGACAATGTGAAATGTCCTGGATATTTTGAAGTAAGAGTTAGTGTGTGTGTGGAACAACATCCTCATTTCACAGAATAACTCAGCAAAATTCATGCACTTTAAGCTTGTGAGATGATGCAGGTGGAACAAAAATCACAAAGCAAAAAAAAAAAAAAAAAAGGTATTTAGGATTTATAACTGGTGCAGATGGTTCAGCTGGTTGTAATTCACATTGTAATAACAAAATTGGCACCAGACACCTTCCTGAAATCTGCTATCCAGATTTCCAAAGGGTGGATAAGGCTATGATTCTAGCTAGATAACATCTAGAGATTTCATTCTAGAATGAAATAAAACTCAAAGGACCAAGTTTCTTTTTGGCAGATAGCAGAGTTCAAGAGTCCACTAGATAAAAACTCTATATTTCAATCTGTCAGAAAAGATCATGGCTGCAGCAGATAATTAATGTCTGGAAAACGAGAGTTGATTCCATTGGTTTCAAGGGGTTTTGTTTGGTATCATATGCTGCTTTAATATCTTAACTAAATAATTGTATTTTTTGGATAACTCTTAAATCACATCTTTATAATATCTTTCAGATTACTTTTTATTAACAAGTTAGAAGGAATCCACTTTCCAACCAATGTTTAAACAGATAAATATAAAAATATAGTTATTCATCTTTGACTTGTTAGTCAACTTTTTTAAAGATTATGTATACCTGATATAAGCAGAACCTCTTGGAAAGGGGAAGTGCAGAGTTTTACATTTGGGGAAGAACAACACCATGTCCCAGTACAGGTTGGGGGCTGAACTGCTGGAGAATAGTGTAGGTGAAAGAGACCTGGGGGTCCTGGTAGACAGGAGGATGACCATGAGCCAGCAATGTGCCCTTGTGGCCAAGAAGGCCAATGGCATCCTGGGGTGTATTAGAAAGGGTGTGGTTAGTAGGTCAAGAGAGGTTCTCCTCCCCCTCTATTCTGCATTGGTGAGGCCACATCTGGAGTATTGTGTCCAGTTCTGGGCCCCTCAGTTCAAAAAGGACAGGGAACTGCTCGAAAGAGTCCAGCGCAGAGCTACGAAGATGATTAGGGGAGTGGAACATCTCCCTTATGAGGAAAGGCTGAGGGAGCTGGGTCTCTTTAGCTTGGAGAAAAGGAGACTGAGGGGTGACCTCATCAATGTTTACAAATATGTAAGGGGTGAGTGTCAGGGGGATGGAGTTAGGCTTTTCTCAGTGATGACCAGTGATAGGACAAGGGGTAATGGGTGTAAATTGGAGCATAGGAGGTTCAAGGTGAATATCCGAAAAAATTTTTTTACTGTAAGAGTGACAGAGCACTGGAACAGACTGCCCAGGGAGGTTGTGGAGTCTCCCTCACTGGAGACATTCAAAACCCACCTGGATGAGTTCCTGTGTGATGTACTCTAGGTGACCCTGCTCTGGCAGGGGGGTTGGACTGGATGATCTCTCGAGGTCCCTTCCAGCCCCTAAGATTCTATGATATGATTCTATGATTCTGTGAAATTACATTGATGAATATGATCATGGTTTTCCTGGAGACATCACGGACATCATAAATGTTTAGGCTTATGAAAGGAACATACTAAACATTTTCCAGAGACATTATGAGAAATAGCAGTATAAAGAGAACCTTATTGCTTTTCAGAGTTCACTGTTCTGGAAACCAGATGCAGTGATTCAAACTGAATTCTGAAGAGGTTCTGTATTTGTGTCAGTTACATTGATTTGCTGCTTCAACTTGTTAAATTACTCTGCACAGTTCATTTGAGATTGCCTTAAAGTCTACATAAAACTTCATGAAAGAGTTATACATTTCAGTTACAGTAAAAAAGGGTTACAAAATCCTGTTTCTTGCCTTCTAATAAAATTCATATTTGCTGATACTTTGTGAGTATATTTTGCACAGACAAGAAAACTACTACATATCAATATACCCATGTCTATATACACTCAGTCAGCATTTTTTCCTCAGAATAACTCAAGAAGAATTTTTAGAAACTAAAATAGGTCAGCTTTCATGCAGTTTGTCACAGAGGTTACTGCAGAAGGAAAATCTTTATATCTGAGTCAAGTATAGTACTGCTGTACTGGTGCTGAAAGCACTGGGGATTTCAGCCTTTCCGGTGGTCAGTCATGCTATGCAAACAGGAGCTGTTATAGCATCACATCAACAGTCATCTGATCAAACTAATAGCACAGATGACTAAATGATTCCTGTATAGAGCACAATATGGTTTGGATTTACATTTTTGGCAAATGAGGTGTATTTGTAAATCCTTTCATAAGTCTATACACATTGTAAACAGGTTGCCTAAGCTTAACTGGGATATGCTTCAAAAGTATCTAATAGAATTGCAATTAAATAAGAGAGTTAGCAGATTTTTTTTGCCCAGATGAAGATTTTATTCTGCCTACATAACTTCTGTCTTTTGCTTTGTAAGCTAAAGTATTCCCATTCCCCACAAGTATTCCAGTGCTATCTTTCTTAACAATTATCTCATTCTGCTTTCTCCTTTATTTTCCCAAAGGCTTTTTTTTTCCCCCTCTAGCAAAATCTAATTTGGCCAGATCCACCTACGTACGCTCAGTTTTCAAATGATTCATTTCAGATGTTCCTTCTGCTTACTTCTCAGCAACATTTGTTTCCATCATTCTCCATATGTCAACAGGTTATTTTGAAGCGGGTTGTCTTCTCATTTTGTCAGAAGGGTTAGCTGTGTTTTCCATGTGGGGACAGGGGTATAGAAAAGAATGCACAAGTTTTTTTAGAGAATAAAAAGATCACTGAAGCTTTCATCTGCCATTGGTTCATAAATCTTGCATAAATAACAGATTAAAACCTTACCTGTTTTTCCTGATATCTGACTGGTCATTCTTTTTCTGATATCTGTCTGGTCATTCCCTTGCACATTTTTTCTCATTAGGCAACAAGATTGCCTTTGATTTCTGATGTTAAGTTTGAGGTTGTGTCAAGTGTCAAGTCTAAGTAAAGGCACATGCTAATTATATGAGGTTTTATTTCTGCAATTTTACAGATTTTTCCTGCAGCTACTTTCCCCCTCCAGCATTATATACTCCCTCTGCAGTAATTAATCTTTCCCCATTTTTAGGGGGCTACTGTTCAACTTTTTCTTTTTTGACAACTGAAGAAAAACATGCAGCTGCTGTTTTCCTCAGAGGTATTAAAAGTATTTTTTCTTACAAATAGGTGATTGTGATTTAAAAATATTTGTTCTTTCCAACATTTTGCTCCCTCTCACTCAGCCTTTTAACATCCTACAAGAAACACTGAGCAAGATAGGAGAAGCTAAGGGTCCACAGCATAACCTTCAGCGCACTGCTGCATTTTCCATGTCAGATCATTGTAGTTTGTCTGCATTAACCAGTTCTCAGGATTCCAGGAGAGCAGAGGTGGTTTGTGTAATTTCTCACTCCTTTAATGTATCAGTTCATTTTCAGAATGAAAGTCATTCAGTGGTTTTGAGCATACAGAATTTTTATTTTCACTGGCAAATACTGCACTTTGAAAGGGCTGTAATTTGCATTGTTGCAAACCTTTATCGCAAGCACAGTGTTGTTCCCTATTCAGTCACATGTCTTATTTAAATTATAAGGCTTACTTTAAAAAGAATGTGCTTTGCAGATAGTCCAGTTGGTATCAAACAGGCTTTGAAACATGTGTAGCACAAACTTGGTGCAGACAGGCAGACAATAGGAGGCTCGTGTCCAACTTGACAATGTTAGACGCAGATTTCCACTGTCTAGCTTGTAGTTTAGGTTGTTTTGGGAAATTTCTGCTGTGATTTGGCTCACTGCAACCAATCGTTAAAAATCACAGCCCAAATCCAATGTTATTAATAATGTGTCCAACAGGTGGCAGGTTAATTCATAAGCACAAAATTTACCTGAATGAGTGACGCACTGAGTGCGATTTTCACAAAATGGATTTTTAACTCACATTGTTTGGCTCTAAATCCAATCTAATAAAATGCAGTTTAACTTGTAGTGTAATGTAAAGGAAAATTATTTTGTGTTTCATGTTGTATCTCCAGGTGAATTCCTGGGCCTTACCAAAAATGTCTGTTATTTATGTATTCAGCAAATTTTGTGAAAGAAGAAAAGTAACATTATTCAGCCAAAATCTAATTTGGCCAGATCCACCTACGTACGCTCAGTTTTCAAATGATTCATTTCAGATGTTCCTTCTGCTTACTTCTCAGCAACATTTGTTTCCATCATTCTCCATATGTCAACAGGTTATTTTGAAGCGGGTTGTCTTCTCATTTTGTCAGAAGGGTTAGCTGTGTTTTCCATGTGGGGACAGGGGTATAGAAAAGAATGCACAAGTTTTTTTAGAGAATAAAAAGATCACTGAAGCTTTCATCTGCCATTGGTTCATAAATCTTGCATAAATAACAGATTAAAACCTTACCTGTTTTTCCTGATATCTGACTGGTCATTCTTTTTCTGATATCTGTCTGGTCATTCCCTTGCACATTTTTTCTCATTAGGCAACAAGATTGCCTTTGATTTCTGATGTTAAGTTTGAGGTTGTGTCAAGTGTCAAGTCTAAGTAAAGGCACATGCTAATTATATGAGGTTTTATTTCTGCAATTTTACAGATTTTTCCTGCAGCTACTTTCCCCCTCCAGCATTATATACTCCCTCTGCAGTAATTAATCTTTCCCCATTTTTAGGGGGCTACTGTTCAACTTTTTCTTTTTTGACAACTGAAGAAAAACATGCAGCTGCTGTTTTCCTCAGAGGTATTAAAAGTATTTTTTCTTACAAATAGGTGATTGTGATTTAAAAATATTTGTTCTTTCCAACATTTTGCTCCCTCTCACTCAGCCTTTTAACATCCTACAAGAAACACTGAGCAAGATAGGAGAAGCTAAGGGTCCACAGCATAACCTTCAGCGCACTGCTGCATTTTCCATGTCAGATCATTGTAGTTTGTCTGCATTAACCAGTTCTCAGGATTCCAGGAGAGCAGAGGTGGTTTGTGTAATTTCTCACTCCTTTAATGTATCAGTTCATTTTCAGAATGAAAGTCATTCAGTGGTTTTGAGCATACAGAATTTTTATTTTCACTGGCAAATACTGCACTTTGAAAGGGCTGTAATTTGCATTGTTGCAAACCTTTATCGCAAGCACAGTGTTGTTCCCTATTCAGTCACATGTCTTATTTAAATTATAAGGCTTACTTTAAAAAGAATGTGCTTTGCAGATAGTCCAGTTGGTATCAAACAGGCTTTGAAACATGTGTAGCACAAACTTGGTGCAGACAGGCAGACAATAGGAGGCTCGTGTCCAACTTGACAATGTTAGACGCAGATTTCCACTGTCTAGCTTGTAGTTTAGGTTGTTTTGGGAAATTTCTGCTGTGATTTGGCTCACTGCAACCAATCGTTAAAAATCACAGCCCAAATCCAATGTTATTAATAATGTGTCCAACAGGTGGCAGGTTAATTCATAAGCACAAAATTTACCTGAATGAGTGACGCACTGAGTGCGATTTTCACAAAATGGATTTTTAACTCACATTGTTTGGCTCTAAATCCAATCTAATAAAATGCAGTTTAACTTGTAGTGTAATGTAAAGGAAAATTATTTTGTGTTTCATGTTGTATCTCCAGGTGAATTCCTGGGCCTTACCAAAAATGTCTGTTATTTATGTATTCAGCAAATTTTGTGAAAGAAGAAAAGTAACATTATTCAGCAGG
>NW_009970718.1:2800180-2848464 GCF_000747805.2 Chaetura pelagica | reverse complement strand
CAGCAGGAAAAATTCCACGCAAGTCTAAGGGAACAGATATTCATAGTGAACATGTGGAAAACAGAACAAGATTTTAAAGTGAATTTTATTAATAAAGCTGGTTGGGATTTGTAAATCTGGGATCTGCAAACCACTCCTGTCTCTGAAAACAATTTTGCTTTCAGAGCTGTTTGCAGCAGTCTGTGAGGACAATGACTGCAGCTGGACTTCTGTGATCACTTAGGGTTAAATTAAACCCCAGAAAAAAAAAAGATGTATTGCACTAGGAGTAGCCCAGGCAGGGAAAGATTTCTGAGCGTCACACCTGCTGAATCTAGAGGGAAAAGTGCTGTTACTTGTCTATAACAGCAAGTAGTTCTCCCCACCACACCAGCTCTGCTGCGTTTCTTGTGTTACTGCTGATAAATCAGCAAGTTTCTACCAGCTCTTGCATCTGATGACCCAACACCACTCAGAAGCCAAAGCAAATTTCTACGCCAGCATCTATCCACAGCATGGTCTGCATACAAATAACCTGCAGAGATGCTGAGGTTGCAGTGGTGGGCCCTCAGAAGTGGAGCCCCACAGAGCCCGACAGGGTTGCTCCTTTTTGACCTGAATGCAGAATGCGGCTCCTTCCCGGTGCTGCCAGGCCAGTATCAAAGGAAACCCACATGTGATGGAAACTCTGCACTGGTTCCACCTTCGGGGGATGTTGCAGCCCTGGAACACTAATGAAAGGCCACCTATACTGTCAAAACATAATTAAAATGTAAACTAATCTCAGTGCAGAAAGGAAAGTACAGCATCTGCCTTTATCAGCCCTGGTCATGACTCACTGCTCTGTGGTGTAACAAGCTCGACTGAACATGCAGTTGGGGCTCAACCCACGCAAGTTCCCTCTAAATTAGCAGTGACAACAGCAGGAAAGAAGTATCTCGCTGAAGAAACTGGAAAGTTTTGTGATGAGATACTTGACAAAACCTAGTTTTTCTTAAATTCCAATTAATTTCTTGCAAAAATAGTAGCAGTAAGTATGCATAGAAAAAGAACTGCACATTTATAAGTGTTCACCACAAAGCTCCATGGAAGGTTCAATGTATGATTAACATCTGCTGTATTGAATGGGATTATAGCTGCACTACACTAAAGCTGGCATCATATTTCTTGCACTAAGCAAATTTATAATGTAACAGTATCTCAAGTGAGATTCAAACTGTAATGACTTGGATTTGTGTTTTGTATTGGGTCTGTGAAATAAATGACACTACGTCTATCATACCAAAAGAGGTAGTTTGAAGTGGGGGGTGCAGAGACAGATTAAGTGACACACAAAGAGCAAAACTGTGTGAGGCAATTGTCCAGAGACAGTTTTTGTAGAAATGATTTTTATTTTTTTTTCTCTTTCCTCAACGTTATTAAAGTGCTTTTCAAGCATTACAGAGTGTTCTGGGAATGCTGTCTATCTCTATTTTTATCCATAAAAAAAAGCCTCTCCAGCTGCAGACAGGCAGCTGAAGAAATTCGGGAGACCGCAGGTAACATGCCAAGCTGCCCTTTGTAGTTAACCTGAGTCTGTCTGTAGCATTACCTAAATGAGTTATGGGTTGCTTTCATCTTGGCTGCTTACAACATGAAAATTGCTTCCTACAAAAGGGACAGCATTGGCCCCGCGTGCGTTACCATGCTGCTAGATTTAAAAACTGACTACATGTTAAGGGTATATTTATCCTTACAGATCACTATAAATGGCTAAGGAAACCAAAGCACCAGCATGTAAGCAATGAAAATAGATCTTGTTTCAAGGTGCCTTGTCATGCTTTTAGTCCATAAAGCCGATGATCTGAAGTAGTTACAGGATGTTAGCGTTAATTACTGTATTTACTAGGTTACAGTTTGTCAAGGTAGTCAAGCATATGCCTGGCCTCACTAGAGTCACACTTAATTTAAGCTAAGCTTAAATTTAAGCTTTTGCTTCATTAACCAGGGATTTTAGTATTTTGTGTCAGTGGACATAGGTGAGAAAATCATGGAAGCAGTTCACCTTGGGATAACTAAAACAGTAACCTCTCAAAGCAGTCTTGCTTTCTGATATTCTGATAAAATGTATGTAAATATTTACTACTGACAAGTAGTAAATGATTGTAAATGATGTCAGTAGTACTACTGACAATCAGTCATTAAAGGTGTAAGGTTGTTCTCAAAACAGATTGCTGAAAATCTCTCAACTGGATCATTTTTCAATTAAGTGGAATAATAAAACACAGTTACATAGTCCAGTGCAGTGAATCCAAAGGAAACTATTCCCTCTCTGATCTTGCACTTATTTACACAGTGAGTTCTTCTATGCACATACAAGCTTCAGGATTAAATTAACGGAGAGCATGGGAAGATTCAAAGAAGTTCAGTCTTAAATTTCTGTTTGACTGAATAACCTCAGATCTAGGAATTTTTTAAACTTTTAAGATGAGACCCTACAATTTTAACATAACCACAAACAAACAATAATTAAAGTATCTTCCTCTTCCCAAGGCCGTTATGGCTCATACAAGAATGTGAAGAACATTATTTGAAATAAACGGAGTTTGCAAAACCCAGCAGGTAATGGTGAGAAGCAAGACACAATACCTGCCTTCATAATGTGGTGCTGTCCATTGACAGAGGCAAATATGGAGTGGAAGAGAAACTTGCTGCTGAAACAAAAAAAGCTGCTGAAACACACAAAAAACCCCAACGAACAACAACAACAACAAAAAATAGTCTGGAAAGAAACAAGGCATGATCATCTGCTGGATCAGTCTGTGCCTCTCCCTGATCAGCACACTCTGGGTACATAAACCACAGTGGCCAGTGTCATATACTGGAGGTCCAGTTTACATTTCCCAGTTGCTACTCTTCGTCTACATTCTTGCAATTAGGATGTGTTGATGTGTGTGGATTTTTTCTGCTTCCATTCTTATCCTTTAGGGGCCTGTTGCAGAGTCCAGGGTAGGATGCAAGCATTGCAGGGACCAAGCTTGGAAAAAACCCTCGTTCCTGTTTGCACACCCAGACTTCTGTGCAAAATCAATATATTTCTTGTGGTAATCTTTGCAGAGGGAAATGCTAAAGATTTCTGTTTGTTTATATGCAGTAGTTAAAACATTATAGATAATGTCAATGCATGCTTTGCAGACTCGACCAATGCATGCCTAAAATGTGACTTTCAAGAAGATGCCATATTTAAGGAAATCTAACACTGGATCTATGTGAGGCCAGTGAGCTGCCAAATCAAGAAAGATTCTGTCCAAAATTTTGTTCCACTGCTTATGTGCCAGATTTTCCATCTCTCTTCATTCAGGTGATAATTTTTGAACCTGAAAATTTAGAAAGAATATATAACTATGTAAAAACAACAACAACAACCCCCCAAAAAAAATCAAACCAAACAAAAAAAACCACTGCACACCTTATGACTATGGTAGTTTACATATTAAAAAATATTCAACCAAATCTATAGCACTTCAGTGGTCATCTGCAAATACCAGAGCATTATCTGGATCCCAGTGAGTATATTAACTGTACATATTGTCTTTTAAAGGTGATGACGGTATTTCGCAAGCTTTGATTTTTTGAAACTGACCCTCCTTCTAATATGGTGAAAGTTTACAGGATATCATTAAAATTCCATGTAGCTAATTATTATTTGTTGGCTAATGAATAAAAGCTGTTCCAAAGCACCAGGTGATTGCAATCACATAATGAGGGAAGTGATGAAACCTTGAACTGCAGTTTAACAAGACAGAAGTTAAGTTTTACTTTCAACTCTTCTGCCATTCACTCCTGACAAGTATTATTTCTCATTTTCTTCCCTGTATTACCACAACATTTAACTGCATGAAATATTTAAAATAAAAAATAATCTCTTCAGTATTCACATTTTAAAAAATAAAAGGATTTTGTTTTTCTAAGAATTTCATATTATGATTTCCAGCCAAAAACCCCATAAAACATTCATCTTTATAAAAAATAATTTTTAATCAGAAAAAATTAAAAAAAAAAACCACTGTAATTTTTTATAAGTATTCTTGAAATTCACCTAATACCAAAGGTCTGTTTTGAATCTCATGGAACAAACTCAGTTTTAAAATTTTATTAAAACTTACAAGAAATGGCTCTTGAATAACCTTGGATTTCTTCTGTAACTCATATGCTGGATCCTTTGCTCTGTGAGGGACATTAAGAACTGAGTATAGACTGGGGTTTTTTTCAGTGTATTTTCTGGATGTATATGCATTCTGACCTATAAAGTGGTTTCTGCTGTGAAGATCCCAGAGATGGAGTTTATCTCTGAATTAAAGTAAACGGGGACTCCAACTCTTTAACAACTTCAGATTGTCAGTGTTTAACTCTCTCTCAAAAGTGACCAAAACCCAAGGACAATTATTTTGTGTTATGCTAGACAAGAAAGTTGAAGAACAATTTGCAGAGTCAAGAGATTAATTTTAAAGAACTGCTTAATCAGAAGTACAAACCGTAAAGGATGAAATTATGGACTCTAGTACAAAGTGAAAGTAGGTTGTCCAGTAGCTGCTAATTCATAGTGGCTACCAAAATTTCTTACTACTAAAAACAAATGTGGATGTGCTCTGACCAAGGCATTTTTTCAATTACGCTTGCTTTGTCCTGGAATGCTCTGTCTCATTAAGTGCTTGATCCTGATCACAGAGAATTACATGCTACAGGATCAAAACCCACTAGACTCAACTTCCCTGACTTCCTTCCCTTGCCAAAGCCATTTTTATGCAAGCTTATAAATATGTTCCTATCTAGAATCTAAAATAAATTTAAGCCTTTTATTTCCCTATCTAGGCATTGCTGCTTAGCTAGCTCTACAGATATTGACAAATTTGAGGATTTTCATTTAGACAATTTTAGGTATTATAAGCTATCTTTAAAAAAATGCAGACAAGTTCCAGTACTCCACTTGACTTCAGGTAACAGAACCTGGCTTTGTACAAAAGTGAGGGTTTTATATTTATTATCGGTAAAAAAGTTGAAAGTGAATATTTTTCCAGCAGACAGTAAAATATCTTCAAAACTAAGGGAATAACTGAAAGCCAGATCCTTGTCCTTTTAATTCAATTGTACAGATAATCCGGTTCTCTGAAAATATTGTATTATTATGGAAATAGAAAATGGAATGGTTAAAGCCAAGGGGAAAATCTGAAGCTGGGCAAGGTGACCCTCACTTATTGCTAGATTTGACCAACACGGTCCGTAACACATTTTTGTTACTATTCTGCAGTGACATCAAGAAACTCCCCTCAGAGAAAGACCATTTCAGATACACAACTCAGCTGTTGAAGAAAGGTGGGCAAAGAGGGAATCATGTTTTGTAGCATATAGCAAACCACAGTCCTGGAAGGCACCTTTTGGCTAATGCACAGATTAGAAAACACATGTAGACACCAGATAAATCACTGCTTCATATGCATCCGCAGCCACAGGATGGTGAAACAAGGACAGTGGATAGAGTTGCACCCACGTCTAGCAGTGGAAATTTGTTCAGTTGGTCATTGCTTAGCAGATCTCTTTGAGCTCATGCTCCCAATAAACCTGTAGACCCCTTCTACTTACAGTCCCCTGAGAAATTCCTATTGACAATAGCTGAGCTTCATGGCATGCACAAGGAGCTTTAAGTAGCACAGACTGAACTGGGCTGAATGTACTTGGAAATCAAGTATTTGATTACTTTCTGCCATGACTTCAGCTCACAGCCCCATTCCAGACTGAAGCTGAGTAACAATTTACAGTGAATGTGACAGTGGAGCCTCTGCCGTTTAAAAATTTTCCACAAGTAAAATCAAAGTTCTGACTTAAACTTCTTCAATTTTATTAAAAGACAGCATTTTAGAGTTTCTTGGCTGTCTCCCAGTTTCCTGGTTTGAGTTCCCAGGCAGATTTGATGTTGTCAGCTGCTGTCCACAATTTTGAACAAAAGGAGAAAAAGGCAACTTTTTTCCTCTGTGACTTGAAAGATACCTTCTTTTCCAAGTTGTCTTATTGTCCTCTCTCTTCCTACGAACAAGGCTTCCTCTAACACTTTTTAGGACAGTCGTCTTCTTTCCTGCCACCTGAGTATCTTCTATTAATTTGCTGCTTTCTATCAAAGTTAGCTGTTACTCTTTTGACACCAATATTCTTTTAGTGGGTGATTTCTGATGCAGTCAGCATGCTGCTTTGAAATTTCTGGCAACTAAGATGTCAATTAACCATTCCAAGTTGGAGTCTCAAGGCTCCAGAAAATGTCAAAGCCACACACCAATAATGCAGGCTTTCATGAAGTTTGCTTGCATTTGTTCCCTTGGAACCCACAGAGTTCAGGTGAGTCCAAGCCAAAACCATATCCCTCTGCAGAGCATCAGATGTGGTTTGAGTAATTTTTTCCTTTACCTGCAGATGTGGGAATGTTGAGTATTGATTTACTGTGGGCCTAGGGAGGTTTTTCAGCTACCCCCCTCAGTATCAGCCACCACGGTGCACATTCAAAAATCCATGCAGCAACCCTTAAACCAGTATTGCATTCATCCATGGAGTATCCTAGTTTGAAGGTTAATGTCTTTGTTCTCATTTTTATCACATCTCAGCAAGACTCTCCAAGTCTGAGGAATCATTGGGACCTTTGATTTCCAGTTCAATAAGCTGACCTAAATTTTTCTGTTGTATTTCCTGGAATAAACAGACTTTATGTAATACTTTGGCAGATGTTCAACTTAGACCTCCTGGAGTGTTTTCTATGACCGTGATCATGTTTCTTCAGTTGTTCTTACTGGGATGTAATATTTCATATTCATCTCTCAGCATATCTCACAACACGTCAGCACAGAGGCACTTGCTTGGAGACCAGATAACAACACATTATGATCACAAACTTTCTCAAATTTGATTTCAGGAGACAAAGAGCTAGACCTGAAAGGCGTGTTAATTCACACAAATACAGCCTTATTGGAAGGGCTTAGTGGGCTTATTGCCATGTTACATGTAGCATGCATACTTGGGTCATGCAATACAGATACCCCTTGACAGGCTTCTCATCCCCTCCACAGTCAGGAGATGTTACTGGCTGTGAAGTCCACCTTGAGTGGCTGAGCATGGCCAGTGAAGTACAAGATGAAATTCTGCAGCTTCCACATTGCCTTGGCTGTGAAGCACTTCCAGCAACGTGGAAGCTGCAGAATTTGGCCTTTGGCTGTGCAAGGTGTTTTACAAAAGTTGAACACATTGCAAGGCTGTTAACTGTACGGAATTTTAAGCAGCTAATTTAGTTGTCTCCTAGGCTTCTCCTTTACTGACAAAGACGATCAGGTCGAGGGCAATTCAGACTTGCTCTTGGGCATCCACACTATAGCAGTTGACTCCCCACCGGCTTGGGCTCAGGAAAATAAGGATCCTGTCTTATTTAATTTAGGTGGTTTGCACATATCCTCTGACAAGCATTCAACCAAATGTCAAAAGACAAATTTCAACCAGATACTTTCAAACTCAGATGGAATTTAGCTTGAGAAAAGCTTCAGGACATTGTCTTCAATGAGCTGAGGCAGTTGGCACCCTAGGAGTTGTATTTAGAACAGATAGTTCTTCCATGTATTGCAAACAAGTGCAATTAGTATAATATTTACAAGCAAAAAATAAGAATATTACAAACACATGCATTCTTTTGTCATATGATTTTGTAATTATGAATTCCATGCTGGAATTAATTTTGTGTTGCATCTTCATTTTAAACTTGGAAGTGTTTTACCACTTCTTGATTGGCAGATGTGTTGGTTTTTTTTAATGAAAGAAGAGGCAAAACATCAACTGAATAAGATTTGTATTTCCTCCATTTAAAACCTCCCAAAACAATAGCATCAGAAAATCAAAAAGTAACCTGGATGGTCAAATGCACCTCATGGCTTCATAAATGTACTTAAATTTGTGTATAAATTACATTTTCATCTTGGGTAAATAATTTTGTGTTAGATTCTGTTACATGCTGTTGCCATGTAAATTATTTGGCTGGCACTACTCACAGTTTGTCTAACTGGATTGCAAGTTGCTTATTAATGCAGTGTTGGAAAATCATGGGAAGCTATCATTCTTCTGAGACCATGTCAATATTTGTCTACTTTTAGAAGATGCGGTTGCCATGGTGATGGAAGGGCTATGCAGATGCCAGGAATGCCTAATTCCTAGGTCATCACTGCAGGCATCATGTGCTCATGCCTCTCTGGCAGGTATGTTCCCCGTATGGCACCTAGGGAGTTTCCCCTATATGGCACCTTAGTAGAACTCAGAGCTCCCCCAACATGACACCACTCACAGTCTTTATAGTGCACTGAGTGTACCCTTTTGTTCCTAAGCAGGCTGGAAGCTTCTGTGAAGCAGGGTGAGGAGGATGGTATTCCTACCTCTCAAGTTCAATTGCTCATCTTAGCTGCATTAAACAAAGTCTCCCTAGTTTGTTGGGGTTTTTTTGTTTGTTTGTTTGTTTGTGTGGTTGGGTTTTTTTGCTTGGTCAGTTTTTTTTTGTAATTTCCCATCAAGATTTTACTTCAGCAGTGTCAGCTGTCCTCTACAGGGGTCCCTCTTTCCTCCTTTGCTGACTTCAAAAGCAGATAAATTAAAAACATATAAGTGCAGAAGTCAGAGCTCTTCCTCTTACATCTTGCATGGAAGTCCAAGTTGCCTGTGGCCAATAGGAAATACTGCTGTGTACCAGACACCTACACAAGCACTGGCTTCTTCAGGAATACAGACCTTATGCAGGTCCCCCACCTGCTTGTCCTTCAATGGAGAAGAAAAGGGTAGAGGTAGAAAGAAAGAGGGGGGAAAGTAACTGAAGCAGCCGTCCACCAAGAGGCCAGGACTCATGCTTACACCCAAGGGTGACCACCACAGCTCAGTATGCCAACAGCAGTGGCCCTGCGGAGCAGCTCCCTGCCATACCTGAGGGTCAGCCTGCACTGTGCAAAACCCTCTTTAACAAAAAATCAGACTGTCCCCCAAATATCTGACCGCGATAGTCTCCGCTAGGGCATTAAGTGTACATTGACTAACTCCTTCTCCTTCTAGTGGTACTTGAAACAAGAATAAAAAACATGATTTGCTGGTCATGGCAGGTGTGCATGGACTACAGAACTACAGAACTACAGGACTACAGAAAACTGCCTCAGCTGTTTGACAAGATGACTGGTCTTGAAGAGAAGGCTTTGGGGAGACCTTATAGTGGATTTCCAGTACCTAGAGGGGCCTACAGGAAAGCTGGGAAGAGAATTTTACAAGACCATGCAGCAATAGGACAAGGGGTAATGGTTTCAAATTGGAAGAGGGTAGATACAGGTTAGATATTAGGAAGAAATTCTTCACTGTGAGGCTGGTGAGACACTAGAACAAGTTGTCCAGAGGAGTTTTGGATGCCCCCTCCAGGCATATGGGACACCAAAACTCTGATGTCAAAGTAGACCTGGTAGGAACCTGCTAAACCACAGCAGCAAACTTTTAAGATATATGTGAGTCCTGGACTGCTGCCATCACCCAGAAGTGTTGTTACTGGAAGAGATAGACAGTAAAGCAGAGACCTAAGGTGAAGTTCACACTGGGGGAAGGAAATGGAAGAGAGAGGTACTGTGATCCTTTAGCCTATGAAGTCTGAAATAGGTGCCTGAAATTATTCTCACAGGATTTTGTAATGCCACAAAGGAAAATGTTGGCAATCAGGGCACTTCTCTGACTGATCTAATGGTAAATCATGCTGTAGATTAAGGATGAGCAGAGACTGGGAAGAGAAACCCAACAGCAGGGTCTCTTCTCTCATGAATGCCAAGGGGTCCCCGTGGATGGAAATGTCAGTTCGATCTGACTTCAGAACAGCCACTGCTCCTTGTCAATCAGCCATTCAAATCCATTGCGTGGGGCACTCATTTGTTTTACAGTTATGGAATCACTTGTCGTAGCAAACTAATAGTTAAAATTCAACTTCTTTTCCCCCCTCCTCTAAGACTCTAGTTGAAGCTGGAGCTTATCCTTTTAAGACCAAATCAAAATTATTCTCTCTTCCCTCTTAAGGAATATAGGAACATTTGCCAGTTTTAAGTAACAAAGGGATCAAAGACAAAATCTGACAAAGGCCACACTAATCACCCAAGTTTCAGGCCATCCACCTGCCGACATGTCCCCAGTTAGATGTGTATAAAGTCAAAGTACAGGGAGAGAGAAAAGAGAAGACAGTGATGAGCAAATAAAGAACTGAGGGTGTGAAAGTGGATAAAGCCCACCAGCAGAACTGAGATACCTGTGCACTGAACAAAGCTTTATACCATGAGTAAACTTGTAGATATTAATAGGCCAAATGATGAGAAAAAAACATTTGTTACTGTCTAAGTAAGAAAATGGCAACTTGGCCAATGCTCAAATGAGAATGAAAAACTCTTATCAGCAGAAGAGATTAAAGATTTTTTCCTTCAAAAGGAAATCTTAGAGTACTTTTAACATTTGTTTGTATCCAAAACAAAACTGTTGTGGACCTTAATTTTTGCAGTGTTGTCACTGTTATGGAAGAAAGCTTTAGAGCTTTCTAAAACCTGACACTAAACCACTGTGACTGTCAAGTAAGATTTTCTTATAATACATCATCCGGTTCTTCAGAAGGAAGAAGACAATGGTCTGTATACAAAATAACCTCCACATCATTATGTTCTTGATCAGAAAAAGAAAAGGGTAATTTTATACATCTCTGTATTTGGCAGCTTTGTAGGATCTAAAGTAGATTATGAATTACCTCGTTTGAACAGATCCATCCCAGATAAGTAATTACACTTCCTGGGGACAAACCCACCCAAAACAAAGGAGGTATCATGAAAAGTCATACAACAGCTATGCTCCCCCTGAAATTAAAAACATAACAGGACCAGGAACATTTCAGTAAAGGAAGCTTTTAAACACTGTGACTGTCTTCTGCAGTTTCTTTCAATTAGCTACATGGTTTAGGAGAATAGATTCTTTCCAAGTCCAGAAAACACTCCAGCTATCTTCTATCTTTGACCTAAGGAAGGATATACCGAGGTGTGTTATAAGCCATTGTATACCATGTTGGCATATTGTAATTACAATAGCATTATCCAAAAAAAAAAAAGAAAGCCTATTCAAATTGAAATATTGCACTGGGGTGTACGACATATTTTTTTTAATCCTGTCTATGAATCTCTGCAAACATTTAACCTGTGATTAATCATCATGTAATCCAAACCTTTTCTCTTTAATCCTCAAGTTAATGGAGAAAAATAATCTGAATCAATAAAACTGTAACAGTTTGACAGATGCCATAGATACACACTAAACTAACATGTCAGATCTACAGTAAATTGCAACAGTTAATCTATCCATGTAATTTTCTCAGGGAGAACGAAAGTTTGTGTAAATCCTGTGTTCACTCCCACTCTAATGACTCCATCCTCCGAACACTTACAGACTTTGGTTTTCTTTTTCGTGTGATCAGTGGCAATGAGTAACAGGTCTTGTCCAGCCAAGTCAAAGTGTTTACAGAGTAATGCAGAGGGTGGAATCAAATCTAACTCACCGATACTTTAGGCGTGTTGTGTCAGGGTTATTGGAGGCAATGAAAGGGCTGATTCATTGCATCTAAATTTGCTTTAAGCAAGGAGAGCACTTCAGAAAACATACCCCACTGTGTTACAGATGGAGAATAGGTCCAGTCTCTTTTCAGCGGTGTCCAATGACAGGACAAGGGGCAATGAGAAAAAACAAACAAACAAACAAAAAACCAACAACAACATCAAAAAAAAAACCACCAAAGAGAACATAGGAGGTTCAAATTAAACATAAGAAAAACTTCTTTACTGTGAGGGTAGCCAAACACTGGAACGGGTTGCCCAGGGAGGCTGTGGAGTTTCCTTCTCTGGAGACACTCAAAACCTGTCTGGATATGTTTGTATGTGATCTGCTGTAGGTGATTCTGCTGTAGCAGGGGAGTTGGACTAGATGATCTTCTGAGATCTCTTCCAACCCTGACCACTCTGAGATTCTGTGATTCAGCTTCTTTCTTTACTCCCATCTTCAGAGGAGCTCATGAACTCTTCAAAGGAGATCCAGTCCCTCCGAGCTTCTGTCTTCATCTGAGGATATGAGGAACCAGCAGCAATTTCTGGGTATCTCTGGCTCACAAAACTTGGTCTTCAAGACCTTCTTCAGAGGACCTTGGTGAGCATGTTGTAGTGAGATGCTGCAGCACAATCTCTGCTGCAGGCTAGGGGCAGGAACCAGGCCACGGGCCCTGACCCCTGCCTGGGCAGGGGAACCACACATGCCCACTCTCCTGGCAAATTATCCCAACTCCAGAACACAGGGTGCTGCAGAGGACCACTCAGTCTTCGTGCTGTATAGGGGTGGCCAGCCGGCAGGCACAAGGCCCAGTTTGAACCGTTCCACTCCAGCACACACACACTAGCCAGTCGTAGATGAGTTGGGAAGATCCAAAGAACATGATGGGTAAACCATGCCCATCTCCCTGGTAAAATTTTCCAGCTCCTAGTTAGAAAGAGTCTGAGGCTGGGCATACAAGCTGGCAGCTGAAGCACTCTCTCAGGAGCTGGGGTAGGTGGGAGTGGCAGATCTAAGTCAAAACAGGTTGAGGTGCGGTTATGCAGTGTAGTCTCATGTACAATGGAAAACCTCCCAGAGCTGGGCTTGGAGCACTAAACACCCTGACGTGTGTCCTGACTTTTGTAAGTAAAATGCAACCTCTCTCCTGTCTCAGTATTCTGCTCCTCTTGCTCCCTGGAAGGCCATCCCTGGTGTCACCAGGGGAGCCTTGAACACTGAGGGAAGGCAAAGGCTGGAATTAACAACTCTACTGAGCATCTGAGCAGAGAATTGTCTCTTGGTAGTCGCACCACTCTATAGCACTCATAGCATTACTAAATTCCTCTTTGAAGAAGACCTGTTTAAAGTTCATATTCAGGAAGAAAATCTTTATTGTTTTCCCCCCTATGCTGTTTGTTTTCTTAGAAGTGTTAAAATAACCAAAGAGACATTCTGACTTCTCCTGGGATGCAGCTATCAAAAATTAGTAATGCTACTTTTTATTCCCACCATAAAGCGCACAGAATTTCAACAGTATCCAGTTAGCTTATTTTCTCATCTCTCTCTTTACTACAGAAACCTTGCTTTGAATACAGCTGAATATTTCACTTCAGCCAATATATAAATTAGTCTCATCTGAATAACTTTCAGCCCTTCCTAAATATATGACTTTCACTGCATTGTATTTGTATCACAACTATTGTTTATGTCAGTTTAAATGTTTTGCTTCTCTTGATTTAGCCCTTGCATTTTCAGTTGCTCCAGAAGTATATGGCTGAATCAAGCAAATTTTTTTAGGAGAATGTCAGTGTGTTTAGGCATGGTCTGTGGAGAAAGAAACAAGGCATGTTGCCTGCCCTCTGTCTTACTCAAAATAATTTCTTCAGTAGAGTCAGGTATGCTGCAACGGTGATGTTCCCAATCAAATGGAAAGTGACCTTAAGAGCTGAGGAAGATGTGGAAAGCAAGCAAATAGCAGTGTTTTAACAAGAAGAATCTTCAATACACCACCTTCAGGAAGGCACAGGCATGGGAAAGGAGCGGAGAGGTTTTGGCTAAGGTGAGGGCATGTCTGCAACTTTGTCCTTCTGGGAAATGGAGCTAAAACACAAAAGGGAGGCTCCTTCCTTTTCTCACTGTTGCCAGCTCTTGTGGCTTTATGAGACCTGTGGTATCAGCTGTTTTTCTTGTAGCTTCAACTCCTTGGGGTATGTGTAGGTGAGACTTTCAACTGCTACTTGTAGAGTAAAGCTACAGGCTTTCTTGTTAGGGGAGAGAAGTGAAAAACAAGACCCGAGTGTACCCTAATAGCTAAGGAGCCCAGAGGCAAATAAGCATGCACAATTACTTTCATTATTATCATGATTCCTATGACGGTTGTGAGAGTTTTGAACCTGACTGATGATTTTTAGCTTGCAGCTTACAGTGCTCCTTATTGATGTCCTAGTCAATCACATTTTTAAAACCTCTTTAATTTTATGGTATTTTTTTCCCAAATCTCCCAAGCCCCTACGTGTTGGATCAAATCATGTGAAACTCTGATACTGATCTCAAAAAGCTGTTGTAGAGATTAACCACTTCATGTCTGTAAAGAACTACAAATAAAAAGTGTTATAAAAATGCCAATTACAGTGGCCACCATTAAGGTACATAAAAATTTGCCTTCTGCTTGATTAGAGTTGCCATGGTATTATCTGTACTAAGGTACCATGGCAATTTCAAATACTTGGAAATACTTACATCCATGTTAATGTTGACCATTGCATTATTAACTGAATAACTGAGGTTTGTAAGGACAAAAAAATCTTCAACAAGATAAAAAATGCTGTATGAGAGCTGAAGCAAGCAAAGAGAAAATAGCAAATCTATAAGAGTGAAAATACTAGGTGGCCTCTTATATCTTGGGTTCTGTTTGGTTCTGTATACTGTGTATATGAGCTACGAAAATACAAACTAACAAACCCACCGATGTCTTTCATTAAACCATCAGAAAATAAATCTTCCCTCCTGCATCCCCAGAAACGTGTCCTGTGTCTTCATTAACACTTAATGATACATATCTAAAGAGTGAGGTTAGAGAAGAAGGCCAAGACTTTCTGAAGAATATTCAAGATGAATGGCAACGAAGGTTGTTTAGAAATTTTACTCATATTGGAGATGTGCCAGCTGCACCCATTGTTAATATTAGAGACATTAATTCTACTTGCCAAAAGACCTTTTCAAGACAGATCCTTCAATTTCTTTTGAAAATGGAAGATCAAAATATCAGATATTTAGTTTTGAAACATTACAAACTCTGTCTGAAATCAAATTCATGACACAGTTGTAAAAGCTGATACTTAAATCAGGTTTCGGGCCTTTATTTATTTTGGTAAGAATTTTCTTTCTCCATCACTAACACTTAAGAAGAAAGAAAATAAAAATAATATTAAAAATATTGGTTTTGTCTTTTTTAAAGGGGAAAAACCTTTCCTAGGAGTAAGGCAGGCCTCCAACAAATATTAAAGATCCAAAAGGCCCTTTACTTCACATTAATTTCATATCAGGTCCTGCATGGCTGGAACATTATGATGTACTGTTGCTGTAGGTCTCACGGGAGGAAAGCAGGATCAGAGATCAGTGCCAGAAGGTGGAGAGGCTGAGATGCTGATATAGCTGAGATCTGAAGGAAGTGAGAACAGTGACTGTACCTGCCCCAGGTTGGATGTGCTGTAGTAACAATCAAAAGAAAACAATTAAGAACTGGGTGATCCAGTTTGTTACTACTGATCCTGTTCTGTACTGCTAAGCTTAGCATTAATATTTAGTTTATTTTGTGTCTCTCTTACAAGTGTTATTATAAAAGCTTTATAAAATTTTATAATACATTATTAGAATTACACCCACTGGTGGAATTAAATAAATTATTTTTTAAAAAATAAAGAATAATGTATAATATATGACTGGGAATCAATGGCCATATCTTCTGTACATATAGAGCTGGACATCAGCCAGATATTCCAGACACAAGTCTGGTTCCCAGGGAGTATTTGCAGTATGGAGTAGTATCTGAAGAAGTTTTATAGCTGCACAGTATCTTGGTTAACTCTCTTCTTGTTGTTTCTGCTCTGAGGTGTCTCTTACCACTTTTCAGATGAAAATTTCTCCAGCTATTTCCTGGCATCCACTTTGAGTACCTGTTTTTTTTATTGTCATTCTTTGGACACTGAGATAAACGCTTTAACAGTTATTAAACAAGGCTGCAGCCAGTGTGATACTAATGATAGCTTGATACATGTTGCTTTAGAAAATGCTTCCCACAAAGAGCACTGTAGGCACAGCTGATGTGAGTATGAGTGCAGATATGCAGAAAAGCCAACTAGTTTTGTCTCAGCTAACATAAAATACATACTGGGGATCATTTCATTCAGGCAATTTAGCCAGCTCCTGTATTTATTATATATCCACTACTCTTAAATTCGAGTGTCTTGAACCATTAGTGATAAAAGATTTGTGTGAGACCATGTAGGAGGTAACAACAGCTTCAGCATCTGGGTCACAGAAAAGTTCTAGAAAAATCAAGTTCATGTAAAAGTAGTTATGAAAAACCTGTCCTTCAAGGTTGTACTTCACAGTAAAGAGGGCAAGCCTTGCTGGTGAGACTCTGCAAAGAGTAGGTGAGACAAGAGCAAGCTGGTACTACCAGAGCCCTGCAGTCCTCTGAAGGCTGAAATTAGCTATGAGCTAAATATTGAATGAAGTATCATTTTAGTTATATATGCAGCAGAATCTGATGGGTAATGGGTCTTCAACATAGCAGCAGAGAAAACTCTAATAAGATCCAAATCCTAGAAGCTGAATGTTGACAAAATTCAGCCTAGAAATGAGGGTCTGAACTGTAGCTGATAGAGTGCTAAACTACTAGAATAATGTGCACAGGGATGAGTAAATTCCTGCAAAGACCATCAATTTTCCTAAATGACAGAGCTTCAAAGAGGCATTTTGAGCACAGGGCAGAAATTAGTGAATACATTTTTCTGGCAAGTGTCATGTGTCATGGAAAAATTCATACCAGCCCGTCACCACCACACCTTCAGGTCTTCAGATCTTCTTCATTTGCTACATAATCAAGTGTACTCCAGAGGTCTGAAAGGCTGTTGCAAGGCCACAGTCATCACCCAGAACCACTGTTGTTCTCTGGGAGATGATCTCACTGTAAAATTGAAACTCAGGTCAGATGAATTGAAAATTTTGCATGTTTTTGAACCAGCACAAGGCTACTGTCAGACTAATCAGAGTAGGTTCATCTTCTTTGACACAAAATCTTCTGGTTATGGCTTCCTTTAATTCTTCTTGGGCACCACTAAAAATGTAGACTTTGGCAGAAATACTCAGAATGAAACTAGTAGAACATAGTTTGTGACAGAAATATCCACTGCCAATGAGTTACAAAGCACAGATATTTTCTCCTTCTAATCTGCTCAGTTTATCCTTTTTCAGGAAGCCAATATATCTCAGGCTTCTATCTAAGCAAACATGAGAAGACCCATTTCAATGAATGTTTAAGTCACATTTTACAGATGTTTCTGAACTGGAGATCAGAAAAGGGAAAGTTTTGGGCCACTATTCTCTCTCCAATCTCTTCCAAGATGGTCTGACTGGTCCTCTCTCTTTACAGAAATTTCAGAAAATAGCAGGAATTTGTTTGTTCTGTCTTTTCAGACCACAGAGCAAAGTCCAGGTCTTTTCACCATATAACTTCCAAAAGTGCAGCATTAGCTAGGACAAATCATTTCACTGTGTACCTGTCTGCCCCTGAGACCAGCAAAGTGTTTTCCTTTTGCTTGCAGAATCTCTTCAGTGACCCATGGCCTTTTGCACTGTGTCTTTCTTAAACTACAGACTATTTTAAATTTTACCATGTTTCACTTTGTGTACATAGATTTGTTAGAGTCCAAAACTCAAAGTGAATAGCAGGGATCTGAAATTTTTTATTAATTAGAACTGGCAGCATCATAACCAAAAAAAAAGAAATTTGAGGTTTACCATGAAAGAAGAGAGAAAGAGCCAACAATTCTACATAAATATACATTATTTAGTGCAAAATTCCATCCTTACCCAGATTTTTAGTTTTTCAGCCTGTGCATAGCATAGCTTTCAAATAATTAATGAGCATGGCTCCCTGAGACCTCAAAGCCTGTTTAGATTTTTTTGATCCGCATCTAATCCATTTTTTTACAACAGCTTTGAGGTAGATTCCTGTAATTTGTGCTAGAAATTTCAACCTCATCAAAAAGCTTGTATAGGCCAGCATCAGACAAAAGATGGCAAAGCTCTGTTATTGTGAAGAGTTAACGCTCAAGAGATTCTATTATGTGTCTGTCTCTCCCAGTAAGCTGAAGCGTCAGATTCTTGCATATACAGATTAACTTTCAGTCAGCATAGAGAAAAGACTGTTGTGGTGTTTCTTTCACTAAATCCTCTCACGCTGGGGATTTTTTAGTCATTTTCTGTGGCTAAGCTGTACACATGCAAAAAAGATAGAATGCTGATGTGGGTGAAAAAAGTACAACAGTTACCTTCTCCAAGTCAGGGAGCAAATGCTGCTGCAGCTTTATCAGAGCTCGTGGCAGGGACATTGTGCCAAGCAGTGCTTACCCCTCGCTGATGGAAGCCAAACACCTTCAGTCCTTTTGGAAAGAATGCATTTCATTAAAGCCTCTCTCAAGTCTTACTGGTTATGGCAGTTTTTAGCCAATGATGATTATTAAGAGCTTCCACCTTTGGAAAGAAACACAGTACTTTGGAGAACGGAGTATTCAGTGTGGAGTTTGGGTTTCTGACCTGAAGCACCAGCACCAATGGTAATGCCTGATCCAGGAGGCAGGTCCCACTAGCTGCAGATGCCTGTGGTTGCAATGTGACACTCAGGATGAGCATCAGTTTCTCCATGCACCTGATGGTGGGTATGGGAGAGGGTCCTGTGGGGTGGGAAATGCCAGCTTTCATCTGCTCTCCCAAAGGAGGCAGCAACTTGCCCAAAGCCCTGGAGCAGAGTGTGGCAATTAGAAAAGGACAACACCTATGCTGTCTTTCCAAAAGCTCTCCAAAAGCAGTGGTAAGATGCAGGACGTTAACAACAAAAAAAACTCACTGTCTTTTCCAGTGCAAGATCTACAGGGTGTCAAAGAAAACAAAAGGACCAGGTGAAGCTAGGTGGTAAATCCAAATGAAACAAAAACCAATTGTTCTCATTCACTTACGATCACAGGCCGTTGCAGGTGATAGCAGCTTACAAGAGCTCACAGAGAAACTAGATTAATTCATGATTGAAAAGTCTGTCTTGCACTCTTAAAGAGAAACTACTGATTACTAATTTCTGGATCAGGGGAATGCTGCACCAGGGTTGATAACACAGCAGTTTACAACACTTGAAGGCCCTATTTGCTGGTCCCTAACGCTCACAAGCAACAGCCCTACCAGCTGTAGCTGACACTAATGACTTTCGTACACCAGAACCATATGAAAGTCTTGCAGTCATTGCTATTTGTCTATTGTATCATGTTATGACAGTATTGCTGTACCAGTATCCCAGTACAATATTAATGTGAAGCAGATGTATTAAGCTGTATCCCTGTTTCTACTGAAGTATCTTAGCAGAAGAGACATGTGGGTACAGTTGTACTCAGGTCTTCAAAGAATCTCTGCATGGTCCAAACACTTTCAATTCCCAGAAACACTCAGCTTGCAAGCTATTGACAGAAAATGTCTAGACCATCCAAAATCATCTTTGGCAGGAGAACTGAAAAAGATCCAAACCCCTTTTTTTGAAGTATGGCTATATTTTATACAGACATGTAAAATGTCATGTAACAGGTAACAAATTTTTGGATAACAGTAGGTTGCAAATAACATCGCACTAAATAACCTGGATTCTTGGCCCTCAAAAATGTTCTCCTGGCAAAACAAAAACATAGGAAAGTATTTTGTAGTGTTCTTTTCCATCTGTCTTTCAATACATTTGCTTTTCAGTATTTAAAGTAGCCTTGTTGATGTTGGGATGGAGTGTATCATCATTTCAAGTGAGGAGGGCAGGCTTTATTTTCAGTATAACTATGGGTAAGCACTATCTACTTCAGAGGGTACTGTGGTGCTTAATTAATGTTTACAGTGCCTCAGGAGTCTTATCCACATTAAAGATATAATAAGAATTATTCCTAATTAATTTCCTACTAAAAAGCGAAGTTTCATGAAGTTTCAAAGCAGAGCAGTGGGTGAATTTGTAAACTCCTTTTATTTGAATCCCTGGAGTAGGAAAAGTTAGAGGGGAAAATGTTAAAATCTTCAATTAATTTTCCTCAACCTATGGGATTTAATTAAGATGTTAACAAAAACCTGCCTGTTTCCTGTGGGTATTTCTTATTTCATTTTCAATTTCACAAAGACAGGTCTTGCAGCTTAGAACAGATTTTTCAAGCCACAAAGAGACTAATTCAAAAATAGATGTTAGTTTATTAAAATTGAACTGGGTACAGATCAAATTGTCTAAACATAATTCAACAGTTATATACAGCACTTTATACCATTTACATTCTGGAGTTTCTTTCCTTTGAATTTCTTTTGAAAGGATTGCTTAGCTCAGAATTTGTCTCTTTGGAATAATTCAGCACCATGTAGGGGCACCTGAGCTACCTGTGAAAGAGCTAACTTGAGTGTCGGAAGCTACGTATCTCTGCTGGCTTAGAATTGTATCTCAGTTAATTAGTCCTAGGGAGAAGAGGAAAGCATTAGCATCAATGGAGCACAGTGCAACTTAGTGATACCTGAGCTACGTTCTCTTGACATATCCTCCAGAGAAATATTCCCAGCTGAGAACTAGGAAACTATTAAAAGGACCCACAGGACTGTGAGGAAGTCACCAAACCAAAGAGGAGAACCTGCCTTTGCCCTCAGGGTGCATCTACACTCACAGGTAGGAGAAGACTCACTTCCATGTGCAGAACAGTAGTCCATGACCAGGTGCCCTCAACATTTTATGTTAACATAACACCAATCCTGGCTTTATGTCTATCCATCAAACAAAGCACTGTGGAGAAATGTGAGAGCTGCAAAAGTCCTATTTCCTGGTCATGTGGGGCAAAAGGCTGTAGTTGAGAAGGCATCAGACTGATGATGTCCATCCATGTGAGGAGACAACAGAGACAATAACAGACATCAACAACCAATGATTGAAGGCAATAAACCAAGAAGGATTAGAGAGAAAGAAACTACATCCTTGTCTGAAAGCATGTGGATGAGCTTTAGAAGCTAAAGGACTTGACTCAAAACCGTATCAGGACTGGCAGGGCTCTTTGGGTGAGTCCTTGCTCTAGGTAACTCTTGCTCCCTCTTTTCAGTTGCCTGGCTTTCTAATTTCTCTGCTTCTGTCCCAAAGACACTTAATGCTCAGTACTTGTCACCAGGCTCTGCCACCTCACTGAGCCTGAAGAGATTTTCTCCCTTTGAGGGACATGTCAGCAGCACCCAGCATCTCCCCACATCTAGAGAAGCCTGGTGAATGGGACTTGAAGCTACTCAACGATGAGCCTCCAGGCTCCCTGCCTGCAACCTGCTGGATTTAGACACTTGAATATACCTAGAGCATTAAATGCTTAAGGCTAAAATTTTCAAAGTAGGTCTGAAGAAATTAAACACCCAACTCCTATAGATTTTCTCAGTCTAAGTGCTTTTCTGGACTGGGGCCAGAGTGCTAATCGACTTGCAGTCCTGAGCTCGTAATGAGGAACTGAAATCCCAACTGCTCCAGTGTGCTGCTTGCCGCCTTCTTTGACTTTGGCCAGCAGTGTGCAATAGCATCCTTGGTTTTGGAACACTAAGGCTTCACAAGTGTTATTTTACATCTTTTTGGGCAAGGCTTTTCTCTGATGTGCAGTACAGCCTGCAAAAATATATCCTCTAACATGTAGAATTCCAAAAAGTGTGGTAATATCTGCCTAACGCTACATCTGTCTAGCATTAAATCTGAAGAATTGGAACCATTTGTTTGATGACCCCTGTAACAAAGACGGAAATTCATTCTTGGAATATCAATGAGGTACTTCTTTTTTGTTTTGTTTTAACAGAATGTGAGATGATTTCAACAAAAACTTATGTCTGCCAGCACATATAAGCCTCTAGGCAGCTTATAAAGTGTTTATAAAAATAAATCACAGACTCATTAGAAGACTTGGGGGGTAGAAAGCAATTAGCCTAAGATTTATATGCCATTTAGCAATATACAGGTGCTCCCCATGAAAAGAACCAACTGAAAACTTGAGGGCATTTATGCAGACTAAGTACTGCCTGTCACACAATAGGTTTTTTTGTCCTCATATTTTATTCACAAATAATTTGGGACCACAAATAATGTGAGAATTTGGTACAGAAATCGCTAGGAAATTGCAAAGTAGTCTCTCAGAGGTGCTAGACATGGATTTCTAGAGGTTCTTCTTCCTAGGGGACCAAGCAACTGGTAACTCTGTGTAAGGATCCTCCATGCCAATACAACAAGACTGATGTCTGTGGAATCATACCAGCTTGGATATTACTCAACAAAAGAGACAATCTGGTGGGGGAAACAAAAAAAACAAACAAAAAAAACCAAAAAAAGCAAACAAACAAACAACACCACTAAAACAAAAAAAAAAAAAGTACAAGAAACACAGGAGAAGATACAGTACTGCAGACTGTGTTCAGATCTGACAAGACTTTTTCCAGAGGTCAGGGCAAGCTGGCTATGAGTAAGGGTACATCTGAGGGAGACAAAGCATCCTGTAATACATCTGGGCTGCTGGGAGATAGGAATATGACAGATGGGAACAGATCCAATTTACCCACAGAAAGCATTGACAGGTTGAAGTGTCCGTGTTTCCTCCTTCCAAAAACACTTAGATCCCATCCCCACAATCTATTTGGCTTTATATGTGAAGCTTAAAGGAAATTAATGGTGCAGTTTTACCTCAATCACTGTGTTATGCCACATGGGAGAAGAACCATGGAAGGTTCTTTGGTTTAATGTAAAATTTCAAAACTAAGTTCTCCTTTGAAGATACACAGAGATTTTTGACTGTTTTTCTGTTAGTGTCAAATACATTATGATCTTTCTTGCTTCCCTGAACTGGCTCAAAGCATAACTGTATTCAGCTGACCAGCTGTCACATATCAATAATTTCCATTGGAAAACCTGCTATTTTGTCATTAATTCTTCTGTTTATTCAATTAACAAAATAAACATAATTCGAACAGTAAAGATTAACTTCTATTAGTGGCTTTGGGGAAAAAATAAGTCCTTCTTTCAGACAGTAAGGAATCCAGGGCTATTTGTTTCTCAGTTGTTCAGTGCATGTTTGAATGTCTTGTTTATGTCTCCCATTGTAGCTGGGAAACTAAAGCATGTCTGTTAGAAACCAAGCAATGCTTATTTATGACTCACCTCTAGGCTTTTTTGTTCCTATTGTTCTCATTTTATTTAGGACAATTAAAATACAAAGGACAATGACTATCCATAGCTTTTGGCACGTTTACCAAATATTTAAAATACAAGTCCAACACAACAGAGCTCACGCAAAGCAAAATTAAATTAACTTAGCCAGCTAGTAATTCAAAGCAGTAAAATATATCCTGTCCCATTTGTTCCCTCAATTCTTCCCAAAAAGCCTTAGGAAACAGACAGTCTTTGTAGTATGCTGTAAAGGTCAAAAGATTGTGTTTGAAACTTTTCCTCTCTTTTAAACCGAGGGCACTTGTGCTTGCACCCCTCTGGTGACACCAGGATTGGTTATGTCAGCAAAATCTAGAAGAAAAAGTAAGGCAGAACTTGACAATACCTTCCCATCCAGCCAAGAAACCAACCAGCAGCCAAAAATCATGGGACACAGATCTCTCAGAAAAATACTGTTACACAAGCTTAGTCAGTTGATTGCTGGCTCAATACAACCAGGCACCAAAATTATGAAATCTGGATAAGGCTCATGTGGTGGAAATAAATTTGTATAGTGATTATGAGTAAAAAATCAATTTTTTTATTTTTTTTTTTTCATTTTAACCACTGAAGCAAATGAAATTAAACACAAAACCTCAAATTAGACACTTCCAGACTTCAAAACTTAACTAAAACTGTTTGGTTTTCAATTCGAACTCCACAACCAAGAATAAGAAAATGTCATGAGACTTCATTTCAGTATAAAGTAGTTTCACATAAATTAAAAAGTGTTTCAGCTTCATCTGAAGCATCTTTATGAAAAGGAAAGCCATGGGTAGGACTGAGGGAGCCTACACAGCTCTGATGGAGGAGGTGAGACAACAGTTTCCTTCCTCCTTGTCATACAACTTGCTGTGTCCTGCCTGTGCATGGAGGATGGGAACCACCATCCAGCATTATTCCAGAGGGGAACATTCATGCTGGTTTTGATGTCACTCTTCTTCATTTTGTGTTAAACAGTTTTAAAATGTACCAACACAAGGCCAGGACTCCTAACACTCCTCCAGTGCTGGTGAAATAATGTAGTAGCAAGAGAAAAGATTTACTGGGACACAGATTTGTTTGTGAAAATACCCTCAAAACCCTCTCTATGGCAATGTGTTGTTGGACTAGACTTTCCCCCTGTCACTTTGAAACAACCTGTGTGCTACAGGTGGTACACACTGTAGAAACCCCTGCCCTACAGCATGGTGGAGGAATCGATTCCAGGGCCAGTGGACTGATATTTTCAACTCTTCTCAGGAAGAAGACAGAGCTGAAGCTGAGTTATGCACAGCCTTGATGGACATTCAGATAGCTTGGTGACAAGGTGGGGGCATCCTCTCCAGAAACTCAGACCAAGCCCTGAGGAAATAAATTTATACACATATACCCCTGAGGACTTTAAAAAACAAGCAGCTAAAACAGCTCTGCAGGTGTGGATTGAATTCAAGGATATTTTCAGGCCAATAAAAATGGTGTTTTTCAGTGAATAATCTATTTGTTTGAAATAAATGGCCTAAAGCTAATAGAGAGCCAGCTCTCTTCCTGTTGCTGGAGTAAACAATTCCACTTTTTCCCTTGGGCAGGAATCACACCCACATGCTTTCAGGCTTCCTTCCTGAATTACCTCCTCAGACAGCATCCCTCTCTGATGAGAGCGGCCACACCTGAGAGTGGTATCTGTAAATACGCAGAGAAACACCCACTCCCCTTTCCACAGAGTGCCTCTTGTTGCATTCTGATCCCAAATAAATGACCTGAAGTGGTCTGTGCCAGCTCCTGTGTACAGCTGTTGCTGCCCATAATGCTTCTGGACCAAACTTACGGAGCTAAAAGAAACCATGATCTCCTGGAAGCACCTCACAAGAGAAACATGCAAGAACTATCATGACCATTTCTGCTTGTTTGTCTTTTAAGATGATGGAAAGAAACTTCAGGGGCCAAGCTAGGTTCTATCAGCTTGTCCAAAGTCTGCATAAGATTTCCTTACTAGGTGACCTTTTTCCTTAGTTTTTTGCCTCACAAAATGTGCAACTACTCCACTGCAGATGAGAATTCAAAGAACTAATAAATGTGCATATATTCTTTCTTATTCCCCAAATGAGATTTCAAGAACAGTGTTTTATTTGCAATATTGTGAGATCTTCGGGGAAAGCAAATAGAAATTGCAGAAACAGAGTAAGCCCTGTAGGCACACTTTTCAGAAAATCTCCTTTTTCACGCTACTGAGATGTCAGATTAGGAAAACGTATTCTCTTTGATAATAGCTGAAAAGCAGTGGAGAAACCAGGGACCAGATTCATGTGTGTAAATCACAGAGAACCTGAATGGGGTTGAGCCTGTAACATCAGAACATCATCACCTCATGGCAACTCTGCTAACATGTCATCCAGAACAGGTAGAAGTGATTTTTACTGCACATCACTCAGCACGTGAATTTTCAGTGGGGAAGGAAAGAGTTTGGTTCTCTGAAGTCAGTTTACATTCATTGCTCTCTTAATTAAAGCAGGGTGTTATTTTCCCAGACTGAAGAAGTGGATTAGGAATACAATGGCTTCAGTGAAAGCTGAGAATAACTTCTCTGTGATGCATTAGTAGGATGACAGAGAAATGAAAGGTTTAGTAGGCCTGCTTCTCAGAATTTGTTTACACATCCAAGAATAAAATGCTAAAACAGATTTAAAAGTCTATTGCCTGATAGAAAAATATGTTCCCCAAAGCATTTTCGCCACAATTACAGTTAACCAAATATTTTGTGACTTCTAACTCTTGGATGCAGAAAAGAAACAAAAATTCTGTAAGTTCTAGATGTGGACATTTACTGTAAGGTTTGGAAGGGATTTTTTCTGTTATTATTTTTTTATTGCAGCACAAAAAATAGTATTAGTACTTTTTCCCCAAGGAAACTAGCACTGTCTGGGCTTCATAGTCTGTTTAGTAGTATCTATAGCAGTACCTCTAGCAATGTATAGCCAAAGTTAAGACAACTTAGTGTAAAAGGAAAGTCAACTACATGTTAAATTTGTCATTTATACCTAAAATAAATGCCATGGCTATGCTTTTGTGGAGTATATGCAGGAATTGGCTCAGAAGAGCTACTTTTAAACAGCCACCTTTGCCAGATTTAGTGACTCAATATTGCTTATTTCCTGGCTAAGATTAACTTCTGATTTTATGGATATATTTTGTTTCTGTAGGTAATCAGCACAGATAAACAATTTCAAGGATACAATCCTTTAAAGATTCCTCAGGCAAAATGACCTCTTAAACCAGTCACTTTGCTGCAGTGAGGACTGAGTCCATGCTGACCATAACTCTGGCACAAGGAACGGAGTTTAAAATAATGGATAATTGTATTCAGGAGAACAGACTGTTAATTAGGACATCCAGCTTTTAATATTTTATTTCTATACTACAAATTCATAAAACATTCCTCAACACTCAGTAGAGGATTTGGACAATATTAGTGAGCTGCAAAAAGATTAATACTAATCAATCATGCTTGTGCAAACTTAGATGTGTTTCCATGCTGGTGTTTTCTGATGACCAGGAAACACTTTCTGCAGGACAGCTTCCTTTTGCCAATCAGCAGGAAATAATTTAATAGTTTTATTGCTGCTGTATTAAAATTTGGCTGAGGGACTTTAAGAAGGTGGCCAGATAAGTGTTCTCTTTTTTTTTTTCCTTTCTTTCCAATGTCTTTATTGCCATAGTTACCTTGATGTGAATAAAAGTTCATTTTAAGAACTTGTGAAAAATGTCACAATTACAGGCGGTTTCATGCTGAACACAGATTTTTTTTGACAATCAAAATTAGATCAGCTGCCTGGGGAAATTTTCCACTTTATTATTTGTAACAGCTTCACGTTCTGCCTGTTAGTGCTTTCACTTGTAAGGAGTCTCAGTATCTATAGCCCAGGATGTGCACAGAAAGGAAGGCATTTATTACAAGAAGGTATCTGGTTGGTTCTCCTTTTAAAAGGTGAATAGTTGAATGCTTTAAAAGTCTCCATCTCTCAGTGTTACAGCAGATGTTGAACTGCTATTCCTACAGTGAGGAGCTATTAAACACCACTTGCTCCATGACCAACAGTAGGAAATACCTGCATCAGCCTTTTTTTCGCTAATGACATAATTACACATATTAAAGCACATTACACAGAGTAAAGTGAGTGGATGTCCACTCGTTATCATTTGAGAGCAGATTTAATTTGCTTGAATGATATTTCTGTCTGGCTTAAGCTCACTGACATCTGACCTGAGCTTTCCGCCTTGCTCATGCTCTTCTCTCCTCATGCAGTAGATTTCATCTCTATTTCACCTGCAATGGTAACATGAGGTGGTCTAGCCTTCCCAACAAAGAAGAAAAGCTTTATTTCACATGTCCATAGCTCTTCTCCCTCTCTAAAGTAGCTAGACCTTTGCTCACATATCCTGGGCTTTCCCTTAGCTAGACCAAGAGAAGGGAGGGTGTGCTGCCATACTCTCGTAGTCCTCACACAGAAGGACTCAAATTACCAAATTGCCTTTTATAGCTCAAGCCCTTTTCTGGTCCTGCTTACTCTGCACATCCAACTTTAATCCTTTAATCCTCAAGCTCCTGACAGACCATGATCCAGACAAATGCTTACCTCTTCTGTGCCTTCCTGATCTCCCTTGGGCCATTCCCACAGCACCTTCCCAGACAGCTTCCTCAGCTCTGCTTGGGAAGAAGTCACATCATGTCTTCTTCAAGCCCTGCTGAAGAAGGATCTTGTCTTAGAAAATCCTCACTACACTTTCTAGCAGGCCTTGCACTCCCTGAATTGCTTCTCAGGAGCAACCTGCAGCTGGCTCCTTCATGGGTGCCATGGCTACCACCATCTTCTGCCAGGACAGTGCAGCCACGGGGTGCCCTCACAACCATGAGAACTTTCTCACTAAGGAAATTTAAAAGAACTCTGTTCAAAAGCTTCTTTTAGTGCACATTTTAATTCAGTTCAATACATATTACACTTTTAGGAAAACTTGCAGTGAGGTTCATCTCTTTTAGTTGATAACTTTGAAGGTTAGATGAATGGCTTGGATCAGGACAAGGCTTCTAGCCCTATGCTTCCTTGATAGTCATTGAGAGAAACAGGTGTCTCTTGATGGTGAGCCACTGTATGTGAAGAGATGAGTCTAAAACTGATCTCACAAATTGCCTTCTCTCCATATGTCATCAAAGGAGCCAAAGGCGGTGAGCACAGATCTTGCAGAATAGCTTGTAAATATCCTTAGTTTGTTGAGAGGAATCACCTGTGATTTTCCTGCAACATCACAGAAAACACACAAGGGAATGAGCAGCATGTCAGGTTAAGGGAAGGTGTAGATGCAGCTGTACCAGGGTGGGTTTGCATGCTATGCAACTCTGGAAGAAAGCCTGTTAGTAGCCCCAGGTGACAGGGTGACATCCCTATGGACGGTGGCTGGCCAAGCCAGCCAGAGAGGTGAGTCCATCTCAGCCCCTGGCAGAGCCTGCCTCTGCACAGACACACAGAGAAATGAGATGTGGCCCCTTCCTTTAGCACTGACCTCTATGTATCTATGGAAACCTGGCATTCAAAAACAAAATTTTCTACTAGTTGAGGGCCTGGCCAGGAATGTGTTTCTAGGCATGACGGCAATCATAAGCAACACCAGCTATCCCATGTTTATGGCTGCAGTGTTCCCTAGCCTACCTGACATTGCAGCAATTACCTGTATGTTGCATTTGTCACTTGCCTTAACAAGCAAGAGCACTGATAATTGTCCATTTTCTGAGAAGAAGCCATACTCTAGAGAAAGAAAAGATAACAGACTAAGATTAGACTGGAAATTTATACAGGCCTTGCCCACTCTTAAAATTGACTAAAAAGAGGAAAAGTTTAAAGAATTGCCATTTCTACATTTTCATCACATCCAGATTATCCGTATACAAAATCCTAAGATTCTGTAACAGTCTGATTTTGACATTTTCCTTTTTCTGCCTCATAAAATCTGTATTATAAAAAAATGGTAGTGTGCTCTTAGCAGTAGACATAGTTTCAGTCTTTGGATCTCTATTAATCCTTCAAGTTTCTCTCTCTCATGGTTTATTATGTCATCCAGATTTCACTCTGAGCCATCTACTCTTTTCCATATGTTCTTAGCAGGAAATGTGCATGAATTTAGAAACACAGCAAGACATATGATATTCAATAATAAGAACATTTTAAAGAGACACAAAAGACAAAATCCAAATGAAAGTTCTAGCTGTCTTCCAGCCTCATTCAGTCCTATCCAATATATGACTGGCATATCCAATATTCCTTAATTTGAAACTTTCAGTTATGGTAAAAATATTTTGCTATTAATTTATTTAGCTACATCTGAGATTTTACTGTAGATAGAGAATTAGAAGGTGTTGCTTTATGTTTACTCACACCTAAGTTTTGTGTTAATATCTAGACTCGTGAGGTTTTTCTTAAGTTTTATGCAGACAAAAGTAAACAAGGCTTTGAAGACAAGTCTTTGTATTTTGAGTTTCAGTAAACACAGAAGCATATGAGATGCCACAGCTTGTTTTATGAATTACATTACAGATGTGTATATCAAATAACATGAGGTAACTGTCTAAAAAACCTAAAAGTTATGCACGTATCATATCAACAAGAAACCTGCAAATTATGTACAGGTAATTGTCTGAACCCAGAAAAATTATTTCCAGATATTTTCCCCATAAACTGCCACAGACCTTGAGCATTTCTCCTCTGTGACCCTGCACGTAGGAAGATGATGGAAGAATAAGAAAACAAGAATTTGTCTCTGCACAAAAAGGAAAGGAAACCCCAGTCTCCAGAGCCTTGTATGTCCATGAAGCAGTGGTGAAGGCAATGGGGAGGGGAATGGGAAAAGCAGAAAAGGTAGATCATGGGAGTTTTACAAGCCAGGGTTACACCCTGAGTTAATCAGAGATGTCCAGTAAGTCCTTTAGTCCCATAAAGTTGAAGTGCAAGGCCCTGCACCTGGGTTGGGGCAGTGTTTGTTCTCAATATAGGCTGGGTGATGAAGGGATTGAGAGCAGCCTTGCAGAGAAGGACTTGGGGGTACTGGTGGATGAAAAGTTGGACATGAGCCGGTGGTGTGTGCTTGCAGCCCAGAAAGCCAGCCATATCCTGGGCTGCATCAGAAAAGGTGTGATCAGCAGGTCAAGGGAGGCGATTCTCCCCATCTGCTCTGCTTTGCTGTGACCCCACCTGCAATGCTGTGTCCAGTTCTGGAGTTCTCAGCACAAGGCAGACATGGACTTGTTGGAGCAGATCCAGAGGAGAGCAACAAAAATGAGCAGAGATCTGGAACACCCCTCCTATGAGTAATGACTGAAACAGTTTGTGTTGTTCAGAATGGACAAGAAAAGGCTCTGGGGAGACCTCTTTGCAGCCTTTCAATACCTAAAGGGGCCCTATAAGAAAAACTGGGACAATTTTTTTTAGTAGGGCCTGTAGCAACAGGACAATGGTTAATGGCTTTAAATGAAAAGAGGGTAGATTCAAACTAGATATAAGGGAGAATTTTTTCATTGTGAGGGTGCTGAAAACAATGGAACAAGTTGCCCAGAGAGGTGGTAAATGCCCCATCCCTGGAAACATTCAAAGCCAGGTTGGACAGGGCTCTGAGCAACCTGATCTAGTTGAAAATGTTCCTGCTCACTGCGGGGGAGTTCAACTAGAAGACCTATTCTATGATTCTACGAAAGTTTTGTAAAAAAGATAAGTTAATTTATATCTGTAGGAAAAAAGTGGCAATTATTAAAACCTATAGTCACCTTTTTTTTTAGAAGAAAAAGATTGGGGGTTTTATTTTGTTTTGGATTTTACTTGCATGTGATGCTTTTTTATATGCGCCAGGGTCTCCACAGCATCCACAGTCAGGAGAGAGCAGATGGGAATGGGTCTTACACATTCTTAACTACCACCAAAGAAATTAGGTGGGATTGGTTTCTGTTGCATTTAATGTGGGCACTAATGGTACTACAAGCCTTCAGTAAGTAGAGCCTGATGTTAGACTGGGTGTTGTTAGCAGTGCCAGGCTGCACACCCCGTACCTGCTCTCCAGTCCTGGTTCCGTCCCTTCCCTGCCCTCCGCCTCACACATTCTCATCAGTATGAGATCCACAGGTCTGCCTCCCCACAGGATAGAAAACAGCAAGGGTTGAACAATTTTTAAGCCTGCTAGGGCCACTGGAGGCAAAACTTAACTACTTCAGCTGGAGGAAGTTAAATTGAACATTAATTGCAAATAACCACCCAACAAATGACAAGAATTAAATCTGTTACAATTATTCAGAGAAAAGGCAATGTTCTTGTTTCAAGACCATAGGCAGACAATATTTATGATCCAGATCAGCAGTTCCCAAACTGTCTTCCACAGATAGTCCTTTGTGGGGCATGAGCCAGTGACAGACACCCAAGTGATCCACAGTACCCTGTCACCATTACGCTGCTGCAACATGATGAGACATGTTCTAGGTGTTCTGTCAGAGATTTTATAAAGGTTTTTCTAATGCCTTTCTTTCCTGACTTGAAATTGGTTTGAGCCTCAGAAGGATGAGTCTATGTTAGCAGCAAATCAGAACCATATTCACTATTCCAATCAGCAAAATATTTCTTTTTTTATCTTATTAAATAAGCTTTATGTTCCAAGGAAGGTGGAAATCAAGTACATGCCTGTACAAAAATGCGATGTGAGCTCAAGCTGAAAGCTCTCATGCTGTAAAGTTTCTGGACTGTGGTATGTAGAAAATTCTAATTTTTCCTGATGATTTTTTGGTATTGTAATTGTGTAGTGTACCAGGTCTGTAATTTTAAGCTAGCCATAGGCAAATATGACAAGTCAGTATGTGTATAAATCAATGGCTGTGACAGGTGTGGGCCACTGTAACAAATCTTCTGTACTTTAAATTAGTCATAAATACATGCCTTTTATTTAACAGCCTCACACATTAAAAACACAGCGAACGTAGAAATAAATTGTGATTCAAATTGGTATACTAAACTGAAAGTCATATGTGGACCCAGCTTCCATGAATGAGTTCACCAAATAAAAGCTTTACATTTCAGGGATGCAACCTCCATTGCTAAACTGTTAAGTTTGTTTGTTTTTTTTTCTTTTCCTTTGCACACTGAGAATATGAAGTTCAAATATTGCTTTGCATATGTCCTGGCAAGGCTGCTAAACAGCAGACACTCCCAAGCTTGGCCAGTTCTCCATTCCTCAGGGAGTTCCTGTTTCATGTGTTTTTCATTTCTGCCTCCTTGAATGCTATTTCCTCTCTTTCGGTTTTCAGCAAGGTCAAAGAAATCTTTAGCAAGTAAAAAAATGTGAACATCCAGTCATCTACTGGAAATGTGCCCACCCAGTGTCTAAATAATAAGTTAATAGGTTCACAGAGCAGTCCTACATACACAGAGTGGAGCACAGCAGAAACCTTCTCCTGAGCACTTCATCACAGCTAAATAGAGAGTACTTTTCAAATGAGGGCTATTTTGTCTTGATTATGAACCACAGAGAAATCAGTTCAGCAGAAATCAAAATTCTAATAAAAAAGACTCTCCCAAGACCCTGGGGTAGGTGACAGGGCTTAGACCTTCCCCATTGGCTCCCACTCATCTGCAGCTCGGAGCTGCAGAGACCCCTACACAGAGCAAAAATGGTCCTAAGCAGTTGGAAAGCCCAGCTACTGAAAATACATCTCGTATTTTGATAATACTACATGAAAATCATAGGGATTAAGATTCCATGGAACCTATTCAGCGTATTTTGGGGGATATCTGCTGAAAATTACCTATAAAAAGAAAAAAAGTGATTTAATAATAACACTTACTAACTGCAGCCAGATGCGCTGTTGAAGTTGCCTGAAAATCAAGAGTAGCTAACAGGATTTGTGAGACGTGATGATAAGGAATACATTTTTAATGGGGATCATTTTCTTCTGCAGAGACATATTTAGAGATTAAGCAAGTCAGGTGACAAACAGCTACTGGTATTTCTTACAATTTTGGGCTTAATTTTTCATCCAAAGTAGAATTCAAGCTCAAGCTAGCACTTTGGTGATCCTACCAAGCTGAGTGTCCAAGCTCTGCATGAGCTGTAAAAAACGTCAGATCCAGAAAAGCCTCTCCTGAACTGCTGCTTCCAATCTCCCTCCGATGGCTTTGCTGTACCAGTTTCCAAAACTGATAAGATCCTGTCTTAACAGCATGTTTGGGTTGATGGATGGCTGTTCCAGAAACGTACAGCTCTTCTGGTTAGAAACACCCTCAACTCCAGTTGAAATAATCTGTGCCACAAAATCGCACTGGTACTTACCTGTGCTGGAGGTTCCCCACCTGATACATTCAAGGATCACATTTACAGTCTTCATATGCACATCACATATTGTGTCACTCAGTCATCAAATAGTCTATTCCCAGGTCTTTTTTCAAAGCTTCCAGCTTGGGGGAAAATTATTAGTCCTAAAGTGCTTAACCTCTCCTTTTGGGTTATTCAAATTCATCCCATTTCTATTATTCCAGTCCTGAAATGTATCCAATTCTTCCTGTATGCTGTCCTCCTCCACATTCACACTACATATTGCATTATCAGAAAATTTCATGAGCACAGTACTACTTTTTCTGCCAAAATTGTTAAAAATATTAAATAGGATCAGTCCCTAGACATGTCTTGGAACAGCTCCACTAGTAACTTCCTTTCAGTTTGATATTTCTCTACACAACATGAGCTTTCATTTTTTTCCACCTCACAACTCTTCTGCTAATCCAAATTTTCTCCAGCTTAATGAGCAATTTTCTGTGCAGCACTGTGTCAAAAGCTTTCCTGGTAACTGAGTTGCATCTCATTCACTTACTAATAAAAATAATTTGTCAGGTTATTCAGACGTGATCTACTCTTGCTCAAGTGAGTGACATTTCATTTCTTTTACATTTTCATGTCCTTATCTGTTTTTTTTTCTCCAATGTGTATTTTGAAACTTCACATATTCTTGAGGCCAGACCTGTGGTTGTCCAGTCTTTTCCTCTTTTTTACTTGTTAGGTCTGATGCTTGCCTTTTCAAGGAAGAGCTGTCATCTGTGATAAACACATTAAAAACCTTTGTTAGCAGACTTGCAGTTTCTGAAACCAGTTCTTTCATAGTTCTTCTAGGATGTGCCTCCACTGCAAGCTGACTCAGTCACATTAATCTCTTTAGAGTTTGGCGTCCACCTCAGATGTGGTTAACTCCATTTCCATTCTCATATTCCCATTAGCAACACAGCCTTGTTTAACATCATCATCCCTGTTGAAAACTGAGCCAAAGTATTCATCTTGGGGCCATATCTGTACTATCCTTAACTTCACCATCTTTGCTCTGCAGTGGTTATAAATCATCTTTTTGTTTGTGTGGCTAAAATAATCTCTGTTTCATTCAGCTGTGTTTGAAAAATCCAACTTAGCTTGTCTTTTGGCAATTCTCATTATATCCATACACTTCCTGACCTCTAAGACTTAATTGCATTAGTTGAACATTACTCTTTTTTTCCATTCTTCATAGACCTTCTACTTGTTCTGAATAGGTTGTTTTTGAGCTGGGTAATAACCCAGCTAGGTCTGGATTCCTTTCCTTTGTTTCAGTAGAGGCTCCAGAGAAATCTACCTTGATCTTTCAGAAATCCCATCTCCCTTTTATGCTGAAGTCCATGAATTTCCTAGTTCAGTGAATTGTATTGTTGAAATTGAAAATGGTAGTTTCACTTTCAACTAGAACTGCCTGTTTTTATCTTAATTTTTAATTTAAAATTAATCAAGTCAAGATCTCTTGATCTGGTACAACCAGTTATTCTCCAGTGTCCAAAGTAGCAACCCAGACTGCATCTAATTAAATTATCTGTATCTGGCTTAAAGTTTATTTGGTAAAAATGACTGTCAGCTATCTGGAATATTAAAAGACTCTGACAGTAGCACAATCCTTGGTAGTATTTCTAACTTTAATTGAAATGCAGGGATTTCTATCCAGAATCAGAGTTGGTATAAATCTGTGTTGTTCTGCTGAAACTAGTTAAGCTGCACAAATGTAAGCAGACTCTTTGTCAGGACAAACCAGATCAGACACATGACAAGCAGAGAGCACTTTGGTTTAAACTACAGAGCTTGCTGAACTGCCTCATTCTCTGCAAGATTTCACGTCTCTGAAAGACTTTTTATGGCACCATTTATAAGTCTTATCCCCTAGAGCATCAAATGAAGACACTCCTATCGCTCCCGCTGCCATTGAAAAAGCATCTCACGTAATTTATTGTCTTTCATTTGCTTGCAAAAAAAAAGCAAGACAGTTTCATTAAGTAGGTGGGAGAAGCTGAAGGCCCTTTTCACACTCACATGTTTTCTCTTTGTTGCTGTTTGTACAGGTGCAGTGAAAAAGACTCAGAGGGCGTATTCATAAAGACAGGACTTGAGAAATGCCACTTTAAATTGTTTGAAATCAAAGGTTTTGGTAGCTCATAAACAGGAGCTATTTTTCCTTAGGACTGCAAACCTAAATATAAGGAGCCACCCTCATGTACAAATACATTCAACATACACATGTAACTACCATTAACATAGCCTGCCCTTCTGGATTATGAGAACAGGACCTTTTCATATATGTTCACTGAGAATTTCAATACAAAAAAAAATGAACAAACAAAGAAGGTAAAAAAACCTTATATAGATACTTTTTTTATATATACACTTATATTTTTTTCAGTGATTTCTATTGATAGGACAAGGGGCAATAGGTGCAAACTGAAACACAGGAGGTTCCACGTAAACATCAGGAAAAAAACTTCTTTACTGTGAGAGTGACAGAGCACTGGAACAGGCTGCCCAGAGAGGTTGTGGAGTCTCCTTTGCTGGAGACATTCAAAACCTACCTGGATGCGTTCCTGTGTGATGTGCTCTAGGTGATCCTGCTCTGGCAGGGGGGTTGGACTAGATGATCTTTCGAGGTCCCTTCCAACCCCTGGGATTCTGTGATTCTGTGATATACACTTATATATACATGTGCGTGTGTGTATATATATAAATATATTCTCATAATCGACCAGCACATTCATATGTTGAAATAAAAGTATCCAATGAAGATGACAGGAAGCCTGTACTCCATCCAAACTGACCAGTTTAGTGCTTGCTGTAAGCATACTTCCAGACTAGCATCTGGAAACCTTACATGAACAGAGATAGACATAGACACCCTTACACTCTGGGAAATAATTAAAGCTGGAGTAAGAAATCGTTTGTGGACCAGATCATCAGCTGGTATAAATCAGCACAGCTCTAGTAATTCCAAAAGAGCAATGCCAGTTTATGCTAAAATGCTAGCTGGCTCCTGTAGCTTTCCTTTGTGATTAATTTCAGTGCAATCATTTGCTGGAACATGCTTTTGGACCAAGCTTCCTGAAGGATTACTTTTACAAATCTCTTGCGTGTTCTTGGACTGCTTCCTGTAGCACACCCTTCTGCATTAGGTCTGCTTTTCTCCAGCAGAAAGCTCAAAGTTTGGGAATATTTTTTTTTTTAAATGTTATAATAAAAACAAGACAAAACCAAAAATTTTGCTGAGCAGTTACTTTGTACAAAATCACTCTTGATGCCTTTCTATGAATCAAAGGCACTTGACTTTTCCGTTCTTTGCCATTCTTTGCTTAGACAATCCTTAGGATGGTTGATCTTGGTATTTTGTTTAGACTTATGTGGGGAAGAAAAGAACAGTTTCCCACACCCAAGCTCCCACTGAATTTGAAAGTGGAAATCCAGCCTTGTAGTCATGTAGAGGCAAACATAGGGCTGCTGCGAGGTGCCTCCAGGGCCAGGGGTGTGATGGCCTCTGGTGCAGTTTCGCCCTGACTGGCACCCACCCTGAAAATGCCCTGGCACCTGAGGAGCTGCCACAGCACAGGCCAGCACAGCCAGCACTCCTACACCCTCCTTTGTGCAAGCCACCCTAGGAGGTCCCCACAGCTGGAGTCTTTTGCCAGGGAAGGGTACATTGGTGGCCCTGTCAACTTTGCACTGGTGTCTCAAACCTGCCAAATTTCCCCCTGTGAATGCAGGGATCATAGTGAGCTTTCTCTTGCTGGGACCTCAAGCACCACATCTGGCCTGCTGCCTGCCCTGGCAATCCCAGAAGCACCCACCTTGGGGCATTACAGAGATAGAAGCAGCAGCACTGTCTTGTGGCTGAAGAAGTGTCACCATGAGAGGCTATGCCCTCAAAGCCCCCTCACTGGAGTCTATGTCTCCATCTTGCCCCAGCACTCTGTGGTGAGATGCAGCCAGGTCCTCTCTCAGAGAAGACAATTCCTGATAAACCAGACCAAGGGCCTGCTTCACAGCTGTCAAGCAGCTCCCCAGCCATTCCATGCAGCTGTGGCTGGCACATTCTCTTTTCCATATATTGCCCACAGAAAAAGAAAGAGCAAAATATTTCAAATATTGCCTGTTCATTAATACATTGCAATTAAGCACACTTTGGAAACATGCAGACACTTATTACTTAGCTTATCACAGTCTGTGCTGCCCTTCTCCTTCTTTCCTTTTTCTCTCCTCTCTTATTCCCTAATGCCATGCAAAACATATGAATATGCAAAGAAATGTAGTGAACCTGTCTATCTGTACAAGGTCATGACTTGTTTCCAAGACATGATAGTTATTAAGATGTTCTCCAGCATTGTCCCTAAGGTGTGGATGGTATTGCTCCTGCAGGCAGGAGAGCTCACAAGAGTTCAGACCTGCTTCACTGCCTCCTGTTGAATGGCAGCAGCTCACTTCTTCTTGATCATCCATGGACAGCTCATATTTTCCATTACAGGGGATAAGTTAAGGCTATAGAGCCTACAAGTGCTCAAAGACACCTGGGACTTGCTAAGAGCCCTTAAATGTCAGCAGAGATTCATTTCCTTCAGGGCCCTGGACTAAGCACAGGTTCGTGCAGTCTCCTGCTTATGAGGAACTTTGCTGCTGCCATGTTGGGGGTCTGTGCATAAATAAGTGAGCCAAAAAAGAATTTTACCACACACCACATGCCAGCAATACTAGATGTCTATCAGGATGTTCAGCACTCAGAAAGCTTCAGAAGATTCTCTTTTCAGTGTTATCCTTCCTCCCTCTGAGGCACCAATTTGCAGAATCCTTTTTTATCAGTATTTGAGTTTCTAGGTCCTGATTTGCAGAAGTATTAAGTACTCATACAGTTTTGAAACCTTCATCCTTGGAGGTACTCCAGATTTGACTGGATATGAACCTGAGAGACAGGATTGTATTTCAAAGTTGGGAATAACTTCAAAATTGGCCCTGCTTTGAGCAGAGAGTTGGGTTGTATGGTGACTCCTAACCAGAATTATTCTAAAATTGCAGCTGCCAGTGCAGTCAGTAGGAGCTCTGCCTTGAACTGGCACACGCTTCAAAAAATCAGATGTTTTCTGCTAAGCACCCACAATTATTTGGAACTTTTGAAAAGATTACATTTAAACACTGCATCATTAAAACGCAGCAACTAATGCCAACACAGCTCATAGGCAGTGGTTAAAGATTGATCAAGGATTTGCTCAGGTATCATTTTTATAAACATTAGAAAAGACTCTGAGGAAATCAGCATTTTACTACTCAGAGCAGGGCTCAGATAATGTAATGGGACAGAGCTCTTCATGGAATCGTGATGCTTAAATGCAAGGCTGAAAACCCATTCATTACGCACTGTCTGTTCTGTGCTGTTCCTTCGAAGCAGGGTTTCTGTGCAGAAGGGAGTATGTCTTCCTGTAATTAAAAACTGTAGCAAGCTTTAATGTTTTTATTTTGCACTTATTAACATTTATCTTTTGAAAATTAAGATTTGGCAGGCTATTCCAATTGACTAGATATAATTTTATATCAATAGTGGAATGCTCTTTTTTATATATATTGTCTTGTTTGGTCAAACTTGAGCTTTAAGGTTATGAAAATGGAGGTCTGGAAGCTCAGAACTACAGCAGATGCCTTGAGTCTGAGTCTGAGTCAGTGACTAGTATTGACAGGACACTATGAAGGCAGAAGACAATGCTGTGAATGATACACACACATGTATCTGAGTGAAATCTACTTCACTCAGCAATTAATCAGATTAAGAAGACTATTGAAGTAACCGACATTTCATTTAACACATTTCTCAAGGGTAACTACTATCTGTGATAGCAGAAACAACCCCTAAAGACTAAAAATAGAAAGCATTCCGATTAAGAGTTTTGCTCGAAGCTCAGAAATGAAAATGCCATGAGAACAAGGGAATGGGAGCCTAATGAAAACATGTCTCTTTGCCTCTCTCTCTGCAATGCCATGCTGAGAAGCAGCACTTACCTTCTCTGGCACAGAAAAATCTTTGTGCTTTACAGATAGAACAGGAGATAAAAAGGATACAAAGCATCTGGCTTTCCAATACATACATGGGATGCTGATTTAAATTACAAAGTTCGAAGAATTTGGCACTCAGCAAACCTGAATTTTGCCACAACACATTTAGAAAACATGAAAAAAAAATTCCCCTGTAAAATTGCATATAAACAACATCTGCATCTTTGAAATAGTTCAAAACACCTTCGGGATGAATGTTTTTTCTCTTTGAACAGGGAAGAAACACTTCCAGTGTGCTCCAGTGGAGGGAAAGTCTCACAGAGATCGAGCCGTCTGGTTCCCTTGCGAGGTTCCTGGCAGAGACCCCGCGGCGGGATTGACGTCGCATTAATTACCAGGCCCATGGGCCCTCCGACCCCTTTCCACCACGAAATGTACTGGCAACAGATCTGAGGAAAGCTGGCATTATCTCAGTCCTGAAGACCTGAAGGCAAGTTGTCACCTGAACCGAAGGTAAAGTGAAACATTTCACTGCACTAATGAAATACACATTTCTCTGGCATTCAGACTGGCAGATAACTGTTTAATGTATTACAAACTTCATTGCTAATACGTGACTTTAGCAAACATAGTCACAGAAAAGAAAGACTTCCTGAAGTATTTTGGTTTGCTAACGTTTGTAACATTAACAATATTTTAACAATAGACATATATTATCAGATATGGATTTTGCTCCTTATTAGTTGACAACGGGCCTCATTCTTATTTATGTCTCTTTGGTAGGAGAAAATATCATCAATATAAAAGTGTTATAGCATACAGCTCAAAACAGTGCTGGGCCCACAGAGAGTTGTGCTCCACATTAATATTCCTGGCTTCTGGGCTGAAGAGAGAACACTGCATTTCAGTTATATCAGCCAGCATTTTTTAGCAACTAGTCCTTTCAGATGTCTTATTTCAGTTGGCTTAATTTGAATAGCACTAGCTCACAGAAATCTGGAGGACTAGCATGACCAATTCTGTGCAAATTCTTTAAGGCTGACTCAGTTTGCACTCTAGCAAGTTAAGGACTCTCTCATTTCACTGTGTTCACTAATTGATTCATTTCTGTCTTGCTTGATTGCTTTGCCATTTTAACTCAAAATCAGACATAATAACTGAAAAGATGGGAGCCATCAAATTACTTTTTTACCAGCATTTGGTCCTTTGATTATCAACCTTGACTATAAAACCATGACAACTAAAGGCATAGGACTGTGTTCTGCTCTTCTTTAAGAACCAGAATTGATGCTGAATTTGTTACCCTCTCACTATTAACACTACAATAGAAAGATCAGATACTCAAAGTCTTAAGAAATATAATTCCCAAACAATAATCAACAGTAAAATAAAAACTTGTGGCTCAGTCTATGTATAATCCTTTAATTCAAGTTGGAATTTAAACCAATATTTGGTCTTGACAATTATTCCCACAGAGTGATTGTGCAAGCATTAGGGATTTTAACAATGTTTATATAAACAACATGAAATTCAAGATAAAGAACTTGATAATTACATATCAGTTTGAAAGATACAAGTGAATTGTTTAAGTCTTTCAAATCAAAGTCATAATGGATTGCAGCTTTACATGTAGTCAAAATAAAGATTTGTGGAATAGGATTTTTTTTATGTCTTGTAGATCTATTTTAAAATATTTTTAAAAATAAAGCATTCCATGATTAGCCCTTTCAGTTACTGCATCACATAGTGTTTTTTACAGACTCTAATTATATATTAGATTAAAATTCAAAACACCTGCTCTTGTGGATTGCACTAATTTCAGCCTTGAGTATTTTGATACAAAGAACTATAATCAGCGAGAACCAAATTATTTCCTACTCTCTGTACCACACCTTCTGAGTTGAGCACAGCTAGAGATCTCAATTTTTTATTTTTGTGTTATGATTATTACATCTTTTATTTAAAGATGTCTCTTTAGTGCTGAAAGATGTAGTATTTTTACTTCTACTTAAATCAGATGGAATATTTGAGGAAGATATTAGCTTTTAAAATAACAGCCATTTTGATTTTTAAATAGCAGATGAATCAGTATAGCTTGCTTCTGTTATTTTCCCTTTTCATTTCTTCATAGCTAATATAAATACCTTGTTCCTGGCTTTTAAGAAAACTGCTCTTTATAAACCCTGTAATTTGAGTTCAGGGATTTAATTGGAAACACATACTTACTTGAAAGATAGTTTTTGATGTGCTTGGTTCTCTGTTATTATTCATGCACTTCCGTGCACTTTAGGAGTGTGATCCAAAGTCCATGGAAGCAATGGGAATGTGTGTAGACTTCCCTGGACTTTGGCTAACTCTAAATATTGCATGAAGAAAAAGGAAATTGCTAAATCATCCATAGAGATTCTAGCTCAGTAAAATAATGTTAACATGAGCAGAACATGAAATATGTGCTGAAATCCCCATGTATTTACATATGACTTTGAGATGGCATCTGATTAATTGCTCAGTTACACTTGTTTTAAGCCAATAGGCCAACACTAACAACGGTTCGATTACAAAGAGCCATGGTAGGGCACTGAATCAGGCCCACCACAGTCCTCCAAGGCTCTCCAGAGCAAGGCAGTTGCTCTGAATCTTATGCAATAAGCTACCTTCAAATAACTCTGCCCACTGAAGCTGTGGGGGTGGCCTGGCAGTTCTGCGCCAGAGCTGTTTAAATGGTTTCTCCCCCATGCTGTGCTGTAACTGGCCACTTTGCTCTGTTGCAATGGGCAGGTTTCTGAAGGCGCAAGAAAAGCCACCTGGCTTCTACTCCAAAGTATATTAATGCAATCAAAATAGTTTATATGGCATGCTACATTAGAGTTAGAAAAATCTTTATAGAAATCTAACATTTTTATGTCCTGTGTTCCTCAGTGTGACTACTTAGTTGTGAATGTATTTATTGATGTTTTTCCTTCCTTTTTTCATGTCTTGTATTAGAGAGGCTAGAAAGATAAGTTCTTTGAGGAAAAACTCAAGCTCTCCAGATGATAGGATGGCATGTGTACGTGGCATGTGTCAAAATCTTAGTGTGTTTTTCGCTAAACACACTAAGAAATTTGTGCCTGAATATTTTATGGTCGGTTTCCATCACCTGTGGACAACTCATCCAGTTTAAGATAAGTGGTAAGACAGGCCACAGATATCCACCAACATCTCACAGACAAGCCTCGTAACACTGATTAACCAGGTACACTCAGCTTTTCTGCTTCCAGAGTTTCCCAGTTGTTTCTTACCCTACTTCAAGCTATGCACAGATGCACATAGCCATCTCAGGTCTGGGACTGCTGTGGGAGGAGACCTTCCTGGGACAGGCAAGAAGACTGTGGGAAGAACCCTGTGGAAGCACTGTGATGGCTCTGCAGCATTGGTCCTGCACTCCCCTGGCTCTGGGACCACCTCCTTGCCCAGACAAGCTTGCACAAGGCTGCACCCCAGTTGTTAAGCTGGTCTTATGAAGGGTAAGTTTAGGTCAAGGATCAGTTTTGTTTTCTGTTGTCCAGCTTCCAGTCTTGCAGGTATCTCAGGATCACTGAAGCTGGGTGTGTAACCCCCTGCCAGCCTGCAGGGCTGCTGAAGGAAAGCTTACTGAAGGAAAAAAAAATCAGTAAAAAAAAAATTGGCTTCATCCTGGCTCAAACCAGGACAGTCAAGCAGCCACCTGCTCTGAGAAAGCTTTGTACCTATGAGGAGAAAGCAATTAACACCAGTGGCACTAAGAACAGGACAAGTGATTCAAGTTTTGTCCATAGGAGCCAGAGCCTTGCTCATAAATTCTCCCCTCTCTGTGTGGCAGACACATGAAACTCGGTGTCTGCCTAAAGGAGCTGAAGAACTGAGTCAGCCCTGTTCTGAACTTTAAGCCAGAGGTTCCAGCGAGTCTAGGTGTTCCAAACATGGTTTTTACACTACTAAACTACATCTTCAGCTTTTTTTAACTGCTGCTACTTCTATCAAAATAAACCACATGTTGCACCTCTATTTATTATGGGTTTATGCTTAATTTCTTGTCAAAATCCATTTTAAACTGCTGTAATTTTTTTAGCTACAAAGCATATGGTTTATCCACTTTTGCTTTAAAAAAAAAACAAAACACCAAAACAACAACTTTTTTTTCCGTAGTAGAAATCAAAATGCAACTGATGTCTTTAATTTGAAATTTACTGACCCCGAGAAAGTCAGCCTAAAAAGATAATGACATAGATATTATTCAAAGGAATAAATAAATCCAAGTTCTCTGCAAGCAGTAAGTGTCTTCTGTCTAATGGGCATCCTCAGAGAGCCATACTATGGCATTTTCCAGAATTAAATTGCATTATTATAAGAGCTTTAAATTAAGCTCCTAACCATGACTTTTAGACATGGTGATTGCCATTATACCTGCTGAGGAGGTTGTGGAGGGTTTGGAAACCCTGTGCAAGACTGATGGGTTTTAATACATAATCAAGTATAGGTTCATTTAGCACAGCTGTTGAACAGAGGGCTGAGCACTGGGTTATCACAGGGAGCGCTCACTCTTCTCTTCCAGGCAAATCAGTGTTAGCAGTGGGAGGCAGACACTGTGTCTTCCTGATGGGGCTGGAAGAGGACGTGGAGTTGAACAGCCATGCATCTCCTTTAGAGAGTGACTGGGAATAAAATGTTCCCTCAGTGCTCAAGTCAAACCACATGTTGACAAAAGGAAGCAACCACTGTGTAGTTTTTGTTGCAAAAGAAAAACTACCCCAAAGACAATTAAAGATAACAAGTCAAAAATGCAGAGAAAGTATTTTCACATAGACCAGGTAAAACCTCATACAGTGAATACTTAAAAATACACCTTAAATCATCAGTACATTACTAAAAAAGTACATAGAGGTAAAAATAAATAACTAAATACATTTATTGCTCTTCATAGTATTCTGTTCAAAACATGTTGAACAAATTCTGTTCTGTAAGGTACATACTGACATGTACATATCTGCCTTGCAGCTTATGTTTTACATATTGCCATATACCTATCTTATGTGTTATATAACTATCTGCAAGCATGAAAAAATACATACTTTGGAGAAAGAAAACTGTATGGTTATGAAGTGCCAATTCTGCAAATGTATTAATACTACTATTAATACTATTAATACTCATTCTCAACTTGGAAACCAAGGGTTTGGGTTGGTACAGGAAACACAGAACTCAGAGGGGCTGACTTATCTCATGAAAGTCCCAAATCTCCTAGCTGACCAGTGAGCATCCTGACCCAGCTGACTCTCCAAAGCAAGGTTAAAGTAAGTCAAGACCCAAATAATCTGTTTTATACTATCCACACTGAAAACAGGAAACATGGACTGTAGGACCTATTTTTGGCATGGAGAGAGCTGACATTTCTCTGGAGCATCCAGCTATTCAAGGGTGCTGCCACCCATTTCCCTCTGCAGGGACTGCAGTTGTAGGCTCAGCCCTGGAGGCTCATGCCTAGAGACTTCCCATCACCCAGTCCTGACACTGCCCCTGAACAGTTCCAAGTTCAAAAAGACCCAGCCCCTGCTGTCAGATCAACTAACCAAAGCCAAGAGCACAGTGAGCCCATGAGTTATTAAAACTCTCCTGATACTTTGCACAAATATTTGTCATGTCAAGGTTTGTAATTTAAGCACTCAGGATGCAGTGTGTCAGCCAATTTTGGTGGACGTGTGACAGATTTGCAAGTAGATTAACCAGCAAAAATTTACTGTACGGATAATATTGTGCTGTACTTTGTCAATAATATTTATTCTACTCTTTTTAATTCAGTTTCTAATCACTCTATGAACAAAAGGTGTGCAAAGCCTGAAGCATCATTTTCATATTTTATATCTATATTAGGCCAAAAATTCCAAGATGTTCACTGAGGTTTTGGAATAAAAAAAGAATGAGCACCAGATTCAAATGGCCTACCATCTCACATAAGATCTTCTTCCTACTTTTCCAAACAGCTTTGAAGACTGAAACCCAGTCAGTAAAAAAATGTGGAATTTACTCAGTGCATCTGAACTTCTGTGAAGCTTACAGAAACGGGAACTGAAAATGTTGATAGGTTAAGTTATGTTTGTCAAGGGAGTTAAACTGTTCAACCACATTTTTCATTTACACTATAGGATAATAATATTTTCAGAATTTTTCTATTTATAACCAGTATTACCTTCCTGCAAGATACATTGTTACTTAAAGATACAACTGGCTGCATGTTTGTAGTCTCCGGTTTCTCACAATTGTGTGAAAAAGATTTTTTTCTGAAATAAGTCAGTATAGTATTGGTTACTACATGTATAATAATCCTCTCCCAGTCTCAACTGCTCTCTCTTTTCCTCTTCTATCAGGCATGATACCAGACAGAGCTCTTGGGTTCCTCTATCTCTGATAGCTTTTTGAAAGCTCAGACATATCTCTTTCTACCTATTCCACTGACCCCTTTTGGTTGGGGAATTGTGAATTTGCTTCTGTAAGGCAGTTTTGCTGAAAGACATCTGCACAATTTCTTCACTTCTCATTCCCCCGTCACCAACATTTTGTCACAGTATTTATCTCCAGGCTTGTTATTTTCCTAATTTGCCCTCATTCATATTCTTTCAATAATGGTGAAATTGAGACATTAAACCCTGAAGTCTGTTTAGCTGCATCTAAGGCAAGCTCAAAGGAGAGCACTGCAGTCTTCTTCCTGCACATCTCTGCATTTCATACCAGTTTGCTCTATGTGCAGGCAAATGTGACCTGTTTCTTGGGCTTTATAGGTGGAATACATTCCCCTTCAATCACTAGACTCTGTTCTTAAGTTCTCTGATGAAGCAAAGTTACCCTTTTACTAGATTTAACACTAATACAGAACTGCTTCTGTTCTTCACATGAGACAGACGATTGTTTCTCTTGATATCACATCCACCCAGTAGTTTGTTTTCTGGATCTGATGAGGTTTGCCTTCCATTTACACTGGGAGGAGGAAAAAAGTGCGTAAACACACATCACTCTTCCAAATCCAAACACCTGTTCCCTTGTCCAGGTTAGGTCATGGGGAAAAAATGTCTGGTGGTTTTAGTCACCTTTCCAGAGGAAGCAAGCATGCACTTGTATGGCAGAAGCAGTGCTTGGTATGCGTTGCTATTAGTCACGGTACAAAGCACCTTTGCAGACACATCCAAGTCAGCTATCCAAGGTTTCTTCTCATAGTCATCTAATTAAATGCAATGGTTTGTTATTATCTGCTCTGTAAATCTGCATTGTATTGTCATTGTCTGCTTTCATACTCTTTTGCTGGTGTCTCTTTCTGCACTTGCACTTGCCATCACAGAGATGAACTTACAAGAAGCTGATGTGCAGTTTTTTCTTAGGGTTCTGTGCATTCCTTGCTTGGTTATCAATTATCTAATATCAAGTAATCAAAAGGAAACTGTCTGGGGAGAAAAGATATCTTCCAGATGAGACTTTCAGCTGGATGTCATGAAGTTGCTAGATCTTGAGTCAAACCAGGACATCTATACAATTTGTCATGATCCACAGAGAGTTATCTGCAAGTTTATGACTCTGCTGAGGGTAACCCCTAGGCTGGGGATCCAGCTGCTGCTTTTGCTTTTGCTTCAGGGGAATTAGCAGCCAGCTTTGTGGGAGATTATGTATGTGAAGCTCAACAGCTGGGTATCTTCCTCTGCCCTTTGGTGTACCCACCAGCCTCTGAGACTTGTCAGTGTGGATGATGGGAGTGAGATTGGAGGTTTCTGAGGCACTTAATAGATTCGTGGGCCTTATGCACCTGGTTTAGCATCTTCCAGGGTGATGTCATCAGGCTCTCCACTTTTTCCATGTGAATAAACTAGGATTTCTAGCTACAAGTGTCCAGAAGTGTATCTATCTCATTGGAGACCTTCAGAAAAGATGTGAAGTCCCAGAACTTAATGCATCTTGCAGTACTTGTTGTTGGCAATCAGATGCAGGTGTTGCTAACTCTTACCTGCTGCCCCACCTCCCAATGTCATAAGTACCATCAGTATGCCCAGACCTACTTTGTCATATTACATTTGGAAGCATTAGAAGTTAGTAACCTCTTTTATTTTGTAGGAAAAGGACAAAGCAGCACCTACACTTCAAAAAAGTTGTTTTAGGAAATCATTTCAGGTTTTGTATCAAATATAATACTGAGTTTTGAGATATTTTATAACTTTCTTATATGTTACATCATTATGCCATTTTCACAAGGCAGAAGCTGCAATTCTTCCATTGGCAGTGAAGCTCCAAAGTGAATGGTGTAAGACTTCATAGTCTGGGTTTTGGATGCTTGAAGATTTATAGGTGCAAAAAGTGATGAAATGCATCCATGGAAGTAAAAACTGTCAAGAGCTGTTCATATAAAACTACCATGTCTTCCTGGAAAAGTACCAGCTAGCTGACTGCTGGGAGGTGGCCTACTAGGGAAAAATATCACTATAAACTTCCTGGGTTTGTCTACCTTTTCTCTGAGAATCTATTGCTGGAAACCATCACAGATGGGACACTGCTATGGATGGACCCTTGGTCTGGTCTGGTAAAATTGGTCTTAAATCCCTGTGACTCTTCATTCTTCCATTCTGATGTCATGCTGAGGTGCCACCACCGTACTGCTATTAATTCAGTGCATTTACAGTGTCACAAAGCCAACCTAGTGAAGTGCAGAATTAAGCCTGACAAAGGCAGAACAGTAACTTTTTAGGCTTATTTGAAGAGTGACTGAGCATGCTTTCACATGGCAAATTTACAGGCCATACCTGTTAATTTGTATGCTACCCCTCTTAGAGCA
>NW_009970718.1:2797257-2800155 GCF_000747805.2 Chaetura pelagica | reverse complement strand
AAAACAGCACTCATTTCTTGGTCAATGAGTTGCAGATTATTTATTACTTACTTAAGAAAAATTACCCCTGAAGACAGTTAAATGTTTCAAGACTAAAAAGCAAAATAAATGTAGGCTGAAAGCCATTATGTACAGATATAAAAGACTTTTTTGTCAGTAAACTTTTAATACAGTCATCCAAAACAAATTCTGTGGGTCCAGTCCAGAGACTTCGATCTGCGCAAAGAACCTTTTTGAGCAGATGTGTGAAAAGGCAACATTTTGATCTGAAGACACAGGCACGAAATTGGCTCTTCCCCCTGTCTCACGTGAAAGCATTACCTGAGACAAGGAACAGCACTGACTTTGAACAACCCAGCTTGGTGAGGTGCCAGGCCTGGGGCTCCTCCTTGCCAGTGTCAGGGCCCCGTTGCAATGAGGGCTTCCAAAGGCTGCCCTGGCTCCAGAAGTGCTAGAATGGATCAGCACACTGGCTCCAGCCAGAAATGGTCTCAAAGTAGCTGTTGTTTCTTCACCCCCAGGAGCATTTTCAGAGGAACGCCTCAGTGGTAGGGCTGAGGTTCCCAAGAACAGGCAGCCTCATGGCAGGAGGGACTGGAGCACACCCATTTGATAAGTGCTCTATGAAGGGCAATATTCGTTAGGCACTTCTTGGCTAAATCCCACTCCACTTCTGAGAGAATATTTACAGACAACATCTCCTGAGCATCCTGCAAGTGACTGACACAGATACACATGGATTTTGTTTATTCTTGTCTGACTTGGTTTAAAATTTTATACGAGTCCTCTAGGCATGACTTTGATGCTGATTTTTCTAGGGAAAAAAATGAATACGTAAACAAAGAAGTCATACATACATAAAGTAGTAACACATAAATCAAAGTCAGCCTCTGGTTTTTTGTTTTTTTTTTGAATGCCAAATACTTTAAGAAGTAAGATTCTGTTTCAATGGCTGTCGTGCCTTAGTTCTTGTCTATTTCAATTTAAAGGGCTTTTATTTCTGCATCATGACCTTCTCAGGAATTTAGTTACATTGTGAAATTTTATAACTGTAAAGATGGAAAGCTAAGAGCTGTGAAACATTTTCACAGCGTAACGTTTCATCTTTTCCCCATGTGTATGTTAAAATGAGAGAGAAGTAAGTTCTCTGTCTAATGTGATGCTCCTGTCTTAGAGAGGTTGACTGTGTCACCTGCTAGCATAACAAATCCAGTTCTTTTCCTGAGACCTCCTAGCACAGAAGAACTGAAGCAAGATTCTGGTGGAGAAGTCACCAGCAGACATTTTTAATGGGCCTGCATAAATTCTTCCTCCCTTGCTGGTCTCTGAGTGGCATTGGCTTTACAGGGTTCTTGCCAAGTGCAGCCAAACGCACTTTCATGGCGGAAGTCTGGCCCCTGACGTGTTGCCAAGGGTGATGACAACTTTACAGATCTCCTGAGCAAATGCTGTTTATTCCCGGGAGGTCTGTCTGAAACACATCAGTTGCACATCCAATGCTAGGAATTCAGAACATGCTATTCATGCACATAACTCTTGTGTTTGGTCAGTTCTTGCTGCTATCCTTACCCAAAACTTCTCTGCAACCCTAAAATAGCCCTGAATGGTTCTTTAAGTGCCATGGCTTTTCTGTTGACTTCTCTTTGAAAAAGGAGTGCCAGATTTCTTTGAAATATTGAGTGCTATGAAGATGAGATATGTACAAAAACTAAATTAATCCCAAAAGGTCCACTCTGTCACTTTCTTTTTTCTTTGGTCTCACCTATGAAACTCAAGCAAATGTAACTGCTAGACTTGACTGTGTTCAAACCATGTTTGTCTCAGATGCACCAAATCAGCTCAGAAACCAAGCTGTAGTCTGGGATCACATGAAGCCAAGGTATTCTTTTCTTCTTTAAATGTCCAGAATTTATTGGCTCGATTATCTCCTGTGTTTAATTTTGGGTGTTCAGTGGCTAACACGAGACCTCTAACCGGGGAAACTTCACACTGCAAAGGCTCAGCAGAAATAGCTCCCTGTCCACACATCTTTCTACAGCACTTTAAAATACGCATTTCCTGCATGTAATATCATTAAACTCTTTCATTCTCCTTCCCATTGCTATTAAAATATTCATTATCTACTACAAAACTCTTGTATTATGCTATTTTTTGTATCATTGTTGTTACTTTGGGAGTTGAATGGAGCCATTTCAATGCTAGTTCTAGCAAGGGAAATTCCAGCGTTGCTTCACCGCGGCAGTGGGGCACAATCATCAGTGAAGCAACAACTTCCCTGTAGATCACTGCAACTGGTAAAAGATTTGAGGCTGGCTTGCAGACACAGACAACATCTATGGTATTGCCTGCACCTCACTGAGCTGCACCCACAGATGCTAAACTTGAGTCCAATTCAAAAGATTTTGGAAGGATTAATCATCCTTGGTACCTCAAGCAGGGAACAATAAGTGGAAAAGTAGGGAGGCAGGAAAAGTTTATTTCACTATTGATAGTTTGTTGTTGAGGTAAAAATTCTCTCACAAACATGGTTCCCCCAGGGCAAAAAGACATTAATTTCTGTCTCAGGATCATGCCTTACTCTCAAAGAGAACATCTTGGATTCTCAATCCAAAGTTTAACCCCAAGCTGCCTCTCTGAATTGGCACTTGCAGTTTCACACCCGATGAAGCAAAGGGAAAGGTGCAATGTCACTATTTGCAGATGTCCATAAGCCAGCACCTGAGCAGCATGTTCCAGCCCCAGCTGCAAATGCTACAGAATGTTTGAAAATGTTTTTTGATATATCATTTGACTCAGTTTCTGAAAAGTTCTTTTCAGAGAAAATATGGCTTTCAGGAGAGCTTCTGAGGCATCATGTTCCTGCTCATGGATATCTTCAAATTGGACTGTGCCCCTTTG
>NW_009970718.1:2796753-2797187 GCF_000747805.2 Chaetura pelagica | reverse complement strand
TAGTTCAGTCCAGGAATCAATAATGTGCTGAAATAATTTTGTGTAGGGATATATAGAGCTCAGATATGCACTGTGACTAAGTATTAGAAAAGGCCCTGGCATGATCCAGACCTACAATAATGGGAAAGTTATAATTTCCATTTCAGCTAAGTTGAAGTATGCTAATGTACAACTTTAAATTTATTTTTTATATATATATATATATAAACTGCACTTGCTGTGACTTTACCCAGAGAACATGTGCAATGCGGTTTAAACTTTTTGTTTATGTCCAAACAGGATCAAACGTGCAAGGAATATTAACATCTTTAAGCACACAGGCAGAAATGCACTTCCTATTTCAGCAAAGAGTTGCATAATTGTCTGTTAAACAAAAAGGTGTCATTATACTGGAAACAAGGTAACACGAGGAACATAGTTTCACCTAACTTTGA
>NW_009970718.1:2762596-2795515 GCF_000747805.2 Chaetura pelagica | reverse complement strand
GGTGGCAACAGGCCCACGAATCAAGATAAAATTTCAAAGTTGCACATGTAAGGTATCAAACCCCTAAGTTGAATGTGCATGTAGACAGTGTTTCTTTGAAATTACTTTGTAGTTGTGCGTATTTCGTGCCAGTCAACTTAGATATAAGTTCCTGTAAGCAGTGGGTTAATGTACATACACTGCTTAAAATAATGTGTAGGGTTTTTTTCTTAGAAAATACCAAAGATTACACAGAAATCATTTTGAGGAAGGTATTAATGAGTCACTGTAAATTAATACTCTAGCTTGTTACTAATTTTCTTTTCATTTTCTTTGAACCCTGAGATTTCTCTCCCATCATTAGGCACCTCTATTCTCATAATGTTTTGTTTCAAACTATGTAGAAAATACTTAAGTCATATGGTCTCATAGGGTCACTAGCTATAGTCCCCTGCATTGCATACTTTTTCTGCTGTGGTACATTGACAAGCTTTGTTCTGTTTTTTTTTTTTTTAACTTGAGTATAGTTGCCCATTGCTAAAAGGGTATAATTCCCCTTACCCTGAGATGTGGCAGGTCTAACCATGCTTTTAAGATAGGCTTTGAAAAATTGAAATGTCAGTGGCTGTTATTGCAAAACAGTGTTGCTTGGAAATCAAAGAGAAAAGAATAGGGAGGAAAAAAAAAATAATAAAAAAATTTATATATATATATATAAATAGAGAGAGAAGAGGCAACTTGAGATAACACAAACATCTCCCAGAGATGGGATTCCATCCTCTAGGAAGACCTTAGGAGCCAAACTCCAACTGACTGGGAGCTGTAAATTATTAACACATTTATCTCAGAAGCATATCCATGCAGTGTTATGACAAATCCGTGCCCGTGGTCTGTTCCTGGCTTTCATTGCTTAGTAGTTTCTACATAGCTGTCTAACACGAATATATATGAGCAACATCAATTATATCAAATTGTAAAGCAATATCTTCCTGTAGAAGAGATTTTTTATTTATTTTATTCACAAGACAATATGAAAGCATGTCTAATTAAATGTTCTCCACTTTTCCTCTCTCAGAATCCAAAGAGTTTCTTAATCGTGGGGGACATTCATTTCTGCTCAAGACTGCATGACTTGAAACTTTGCCTAATACACATCAAATGCTAAAACAGACGTTTTTAATTACTAGCACAAAGTCTGTAGAGATATGTTTTGTAATGAGGAATGTGGTTAAACAGAAAAGTGGTCCCATTTGCCTTTGCAACAGACTGTTAACATTTCATTTTGACCTATCCTTACAGTACAGTTCTGTTTTCTTTCTAAAAATTTAGAGTCTGTTGCTAAGTCAGGTAAATACAAAAGGACAAATGCTGGCCTGCCAGTTCAATGCTGAAGCCAGTGGATCTCTGCCTACTCATATCCACCCAGACTGTTTTGCAAACACATGGAAATACCATTAAGATAACAGCACAGAGCAAAAAAAGCAAAACAAAAAAAATTATTATACTAATGCTCTATCTTCAACACAGTGGGAAAGAACAATGTGCATTTAAGAGTTTTTCTCTTCCCTGGATAGCTGCATATCAATAATTTGCATATAATACCATGTTTTTGCTTGTAGTGGTAGTATTTAACAATGACAGTATAAAATAAAGGACAAACAAATTAGTTTAAAAGTTTCCTAAAACCCGGCTTAAGGTTAGAGAGCATTACAAATATGCTGAATCAAATTTATGTCACCAAGCTTCCATCTTATACAGAAGGCTTTGTGTATCTTTTTAATACTAACTACGTTTTCAAGCAGAGGAAGAGAAGGAAGGCAAAGAGGACCTGCACCAGCAGGAGCTCCCACTGCCTATAAGTGGAGGAACACTTGAGATCCAGCAGCCCTTGCTGAACAGAAACAGTCACCTGAAAAAAACAACTGTTGCAAATTTCACTCCAAAAGACAAGTTTAAGTCAGATGCATTTCTCTGTGAAGGTGTCTTTTTCTCTCTGCTGATTATAAAAGGAGCAGAGAGTCATTAATTATAATTTAGAAGTCTAATTTTTAGTCATCTGCCTTTGACTTAGATGAGCTCCTGCCTATGGGAGCTTGGCACGGACCAGCAGTCATTGAAAAGTGCTGCTGGCTCTGTTAGAGCCCATCTGGCAGAGGTTGCCAAGAAAGAAGATACTGAAAATATTTAGATCCTCTAAGTGGGACATAAATTGATGTGAGCAGGGTTTTATCTTATATCATCTAGAAAAAAAAACATGGCAGCATACAATAGAACTTTTATGTTCTCAGGATTTAATGTATCTCAGATTCAGATCACTAACCAAGACAACTAAATGGGTTTAAGCAGAGCTTTACTAAGCTGCATACTTTTTCTTTTCTTCCCAGAGCTGTGTCTGAGAAAGAAAGACCAGAAGAATTATCTCTTTGAGTGGAAAGTCTAAAAGTACTGAAAACAAGAAGGCTGAGGGAAATACAGAAACTTCAGTTTTATTTTGCTTACTTCTTACCTTGCAGCATGTTTCAAAGGGCTAATGGCTGAGGACAAAAAGTTCTGAACATCATTGCAACATTCAGAGACTTTTAAGTAACAGAAAAAAGAGCCGAAATTCTGAAGAAAGAAATTCAATGTAACTCAGTTCTTCAAAGCAGCAGTCTCAAAAGGAACACCCTTTCTACATCTATAATCTGGCACCTACAAATACAAGATGGGACAAGGCACAATCCATTCTGAAAATCTTGTTGTTTCCAGTACAATAGGCTTTTTTTTTTTTTTTTTTTTCCTCAGAGTTATAAACCCTGAAGGAGGTATCAAATTGAAAACAGACCTATTGTCAGCCAAAAGTGCTTCCAGCTCTTTTAGAGATGTGGCTGCAAATTGTGAGCAACAGTTTCAAAACTCAGGAAACCTGACAGCTTCGCAAATCAGACTATTTTGTTAATGGGCTGCAGCTCTGAGGGTTTCTGAGGTATGCTCAGTGATTCTGATGCACTGAGTGAATTGAGTTGGCCCTTTACAACTCCCAGCTCTCATGCAACGTTGGCTAATGTGATTTTTCAAAGAAAAGAGAAAGAACGTAATATATTAATGTATGTATTTGATAAATAAACCTGTATTTCATACCTAATAAATTCATGACATGATACATACTTTTTGTATGTATATGAGAATAAAGTGCACACACACATATACGTATACATTATGTGTGTGTGTATGTTTGTAGGTATAATCACACATATTTTTTCATACCCATCCATCTATGAATGCACAAATGTCTCCAGGTAATACACAATGACAAACAGATTTTTCTCCTCAGGAAGGGAAGTGGGTTAGGGTTGCCTTCATTCCACGTTACCATAGATTTTACAGGGGAGGCACAGCTTATAGTAATTTAAAATACAGAAAGAAAAAGAGACTGTGTGTGAAGCAGCAGCCAAAGATTTCCGGTCAGTGTCAGTAGCTGATGGTGACCAGTTGGGATCACACCATGGCAGTGACTGAGAACAGTGATGCTCTGGTTAGAAAGGGCAGGAATATTGCATGATTTCACTGTTCTGTCCATCACCAGATGTCCCAGGAAGCTGTAAGGGGTATGACCACTGGGCTGTCCAGCTCCTCACCTGGCTTCTAGTCCTATCAGCACCAGCTGGCCCTCTTTCAAACTACAATGAGAGCAGGTTTCCAGAGCTAGTCAGAAACCTGGTTGCAGGGATCTCCCAGAGCTGGTCTCCAGGGCACACTGCAATGAAGTTTGGATTAGGAATTGAACAGATTTTGACTGGTGACCTAGGACAACAAAACAGAGACCCAGATCTCAGGGCCCAGCAGTCTGAGAGAGCCCTCACCCCCAGTGGTGCACTCCATGGAGGCCCCTAGGCTGCCCTTCAACACCCATTTCATGGCAGCTGCAGGTAAAAGCAGGTTCTTGTCTCTCCTCTGGAGACAGGTTGTTTTCAGTTTCTTTAACCTAAAGCAATAATACTTGCCAGTTCTGATGAAGATGGCCTCAAGCCAGCTCTGTGACCCCTTGCTGATACTGCTGGTGGAAGGTCTGTTAGTGATAAGACCATGGTCCATGCACAGGCTGACCAAGGCCCTCATGTCCTTGAGATCTCTTGGCACCACTTTCTCCCCACCCTGGCTAGCTGACTGTTCATGTGAGTAAGAGGTCTCATATCAGCTGCCTTGTTCTCCAGAAACCTGCTTTCATGGTACACAGCTGTGGCTGGGCATGTAGTGTGACCTCTTGGGACTCCTCACACTCATATCCAATGTGATTTGGGTATGTGGAGTTGGCAGGGTCTGTGATCTGGCCTGCATTATCTTTCAGTCTACAACTGGAGGTACCAGGACAACAGCACAAATCCCTGACCATACTTTCATGACAGTGTGCTTACTTTGAGGGGCTGGAAGGTGTTCACATATGGTCAGACACCCTGGAAATACAAAGAAACGACTCAGGAAATAAAGACAGAATTTCAGACTGTGGAGGAAAATGTGTAAGCCAATGTCAGAAGTCTGTCTGGAAATAGACATGTCTTAGTTCATCCTTCCTAATACTCTGGCAACTGCTTTCTTTCCAACAAAGACAACTCTGATAAAGAGAAAATAATTGCTCTGTAGTATTTGATGTTCTTGTTTATCACTTTCTGTTAGGAATGATGCCCGTGCCTCGCCTGGGGTCAGGTTAAGGACTGTAGACCTGTGAACTACGGTCCAGCAGTGGCAGGGAGTTTGGGCACAGGAAGTAGGTATGTTCCCTGTGCTGCATTGAGCTGGTGGTCACCAGCACCAGGAGCTGGGCACAGCAGATAAGGCTGGTGCAGTTGTAGAAAAATACAGAACCAAGTGTAAAAGAAACAGCACAGGTTCACCTGAGGGTTTGGAAAAGAGAGTCTATTATAAGGACAGTTCTGTTAGTTGTGGGTTGGGAACCCCATTAAACTTTCACCTAAACCTGATCTTATAGATCTCATCTCCCACTTTCTACATCATGTGCACTATAATCTGAACATCCTGGGTCATGTAACACATTCTTTACACAATGAAAGAACACTTCAATTGTTCTGCTCTTAGTGGTTTTCATTTTAACACTCTGACTACCATTGTAAACAACCATAAAATGTTCTCACTCCCACTTCACACATAGCACGCCTTTGCCTGCCAAAGCAATGGCAGCCCAAGGGTTAATTTTTTAACATTCTAAACATATGCGTGCACCAAAATGTATCCTAGGGCTATGATTCATTTGAGGAGTTCACAGGCATAGAAAGGCTCTTGAATTCTAGCAGTTAAGCCTTCTTTGGGGCTTGCATATTTAACTGCTGAATCTTTGTATTAAAATTTATTTTACATGGCTTCATTTTGCAGGGCATCCCTGCAAAAAAACACACAAATGAGATTATGTATTTGTGAAATAATTTGTCTTGTCTTGCAACTTTTATCTGGGCAAAACTTCTTGGCATGCACGAGAAGGAGAATTACCTAATGCAGTTTGCACCATTAGGGTCATTCTAACAAGGGAACAAATATATTACTGAGGGCAAGGCCCTTATAACCTTTCCTCGATTACTTTCTCACCATAATCAATGGAATAAGAACTGCTATTCTGGCACTAACCATCAGCTGATGCTGTTGTTGATTAATTCTGGTTTCTAAAATAATCAGAGCCTATGGGTAACTAAGTTTAGTTTTTTGGGACCCCTGTCTGTTGCCACAGTGAAAGACACAATCTCTCACCAGCCTGTCTGGGTCCCACATCTGAATTTCACCTTAATTGCAGCTCTCGGCCTCCCAGCCTGCTGAGATGCACACAGCAGGGGAGAGGCTGCTGAGGATGCCTGTCAGGTCACCTCCCCTCTTCTGCTGAAATTCTTCCCACTTGCCAAAGACAGAATGTCACACTGCTCTCAAGTAGTTGTGGATGTGAAAAATGTGAAAGCCAAGACTTCGCTTCAGCTCCAGCAGCAGTTTTTACAACTGGCACAGCTTTAGTAGATTCAAAGCAAGCTTGAAGAAAAGTTTGTGTCTTACAGTGCCAGAAAGTGTTTGGGAAATTGCTTTGAGCTCTGGTAGACTTTTAAAGAAAATCACTGGACCTGGCAAGGGCTCCCTTTGCCTAATGGGCTGTTAGTGAGCTTTAGCATCTCAAAATAATTTATCTTCCTCACCCTCAGAAAAAATCCAGCCCAACTCTGGCCCACCTACCCCTGAACGTGGGATGAAAATGATCCTGTTTCCAGCAAATCTCTGTTCTAGTGCCTCTGTGAATCTTGTCCATGCCACATCGGTTTTGGGGGTTTCAGTGAGGTGAGAGAAAAACAAAAACAGTGGGCTATATTCTCAGGGCTGCCATAGGAGCTAAACTCATTTGCATACATCAGAGAGGAGCATTTACACCTACTCATCCCATTTGTCCTGAAATCCATACGCTTGAATGGCCCATCCAACGTTATGACAGATATATAGGGCCTGTGGCTCCGAGAGTCCATAAAAAAGAATAAATAATTGCTTTAATTATCTGGCAACAAAGGACACCTAACTCCTCTCAGCTGCACTGAATTGCTGTTCTCAGATCCAGTCCCCCCTGGCTTGAAAGACAAAGAAATAGAAGCTGTCCAGCTCACTTTGGGTTGGGACATCCTCTGTCCCAGTTTGCTGGAGGCCAAGGATTCTTGGCTCACTGGGAGTCCCTGGGAGATATGTCCTTTGAAGGACTGCTGTCCTCCACAGGCTGCTGAGTTACTGCCCCAGTCTCCAAGAGGTGCCCTGAGAAAGATGCCTGTTGCTCTGGGGCCTGAAGAGTGACCCAGGACCCCAGTGTTCAGGATCGTCACATCCAGATAAGTGGAGGTGTTGGCCAGGCAGTCAGCCATTACCCCTGACCCAAGGCAGAAGGAGAGCAAAACAAGTACCAGTGTGCATTTCTGACATCAGCAACAGAGAGCTTCACTTTGAAGATATGGAGGAAAAATCAGATGACACTGATGACCCAAGAGTAAAACCAGAGGGTCTGTCTCCCTCCTGGTACCCAGCTGAGGTGCTGTGGATGCCCATTCATCTTAGGAATCTTCATTAAAAACTGCCAGAATATAAGCAAGTGTATTCATATCACAGCAAGAACTCCCAGAATCTTAGTCCACAGTCTTTATAACCTGACATGGGCCCAAAGCATATTTTTGCATGGAATTATTATTAAAATGCAATCCCTCAGCCAAAACGTAGCTATATGAAATCTAGGAGTTTATAAAATCCTCTCAGCTCTTTGAAACACTTATCTGCAACTTCTTTCATTTGCATGTTTTTAATTAAAGGCATTTTTCTGCAGATTTCTGAAGCAGCACCAAGTATTCATCTTTTGACTTAAGGACTACCATCTAGAAGCTATTTTCTGTGGATCTGGAATGACTAATTTGTCCAAAAACACACAGCACATTAATCCCATCAACTTGCATTCAACCTGGTGAATATGTTCTTGTTGCTTTTCAGGATGCCTCTGACAATGCCAAAATGTTTGAAACACTACAGCAGAAACTCTACTCCTAGTTTTCTTCTCATTATTTTGAATTGTTCAGCACCAGTTTGCTTAAAGTTCCTGTTTGTAACATGACATTGTTTAAAAATATGTATTTTTAAGACAGGTTTCTAAAATGTTCCTAAATGTTTCCTTCATATCCATCACTGAGGAAGATTTGCAAAATGAGGACACCGGCTGCTCACAAACTGTTATCAATCCATAGATGGTAAGTAACTCAGAAAAGCAATTCTCCTTATAATTTTCAATTATGGTAATTTTAGATACTACTTTTAGCTAGAGTCACTAGAGGTTTTTTTCCAGGCAGGAAATGGATTTTCAGAATCAATGATCTTCGCTGTTAATTCCATCTCACAAAAAGTGGCATGTTATCAAAAAGTATTTACAAAATAATGCCAATTTAACTTCTAATTTACACATGAAAGGAAAATTGTGGGAGGAAAGGAATACAGTTGCTTATTACTATATGATTAATATTGTGAAGTTTTATAGCTATGGTCGTAAAACTAATTTTGTGTTGCTTTTTCTCTATAATTTCCTATAAGTCACATCTATACTGTTCCTGGAAAACAGAATCAAGCAATGTATAGCAAACACCTTAGCAGATATATCTGTGCTTTGGATGGTAGCTCCTTTTTTGGACATTACCATTTGGAGACTGAGCACATTCTGAGAAGGTAGGTAAGCCCACAAGTAACTAATTAAAATGAGCCAACACCTGGCAGCAATGATATGCTTGATGAAGATTATCCATCATGCTCTTTTTGCTGTCCAGTGAGAACACTCCCACATACCATTTCAGTAGCTGAATCCCACCATGAAAAGGTTTCAAATTTCATTGTGTATTTTAAAAATTGGTTAGAAACATTGACATATTGTGTTATTTTCAGAAATCAAGTAAAACCTATAAAGATTCTGAATCAAAATCTGATTTTAATTTTGCATTACCAGTTACTTTGATATTCTTCTTGTAGTATCTGAAAACTCCTTTGTATGGCTGGAAATTGAAAGGAACACTGAAGATTTTTGCTGTTGATACTGGAGAGAGCAGTGTACTCTCTCTTCCTGTAAAAGCCTGTGGCTTTGGGAAATACCTTTACATCGTAAAAGACAAATGGAGGAGTCAGTTACATAATGCAAGACTGAAGTGTGGTATCAATTTGCTGTGCACAGAGGAGGGTGAGATTTTTGGAAGAGAATTTGTATTTTAATTGGTCTGATTTAAAATCAGTGAGAGAAAAAAAACACACCTACATCTTCCAGCAGAATAAAACCATTTATCATATGTGTACCAGGCAGTGCAATATGTTCTCACCTTTATTAACCACATGAGACTTTCAAAATAAATACACATATGGATTTTCTTTGGTTGGTATGAGCACAAGAAGCATGCATAAATGTATAGGAGTACTTTTTCCTCCTCACCATTTTAAGAAGACTGTCCTATTTGATTATGTCTACTATTCCTTTCTAATTCTTGGCAAAGTAAATATGCTGGTAGCTCTTTTGGCTCCCTGATTATGTATTCAGCTGCATTATAGTCTAATACAGTTGGATTAAGAAGCCACCTGTCTGTCCCTACCAGACATGTTAGCTGTTGCAGTAAGACCTTGCCCTGAAAGTGTTCATAATCTACACTAAGAGAATAGACTCAGGAAAAACAAAAACACCAAAGGGAGAAAAGGCTTCAAGTCTGATTGTCATAGTGTGTGGAAGAGCTGGGGTCATGTCACCTCACCCCATGCCCAACACCTAGTTACCAGACAGGGGGCCTTGGTGTTGGAGGGCTTACAGCACTTTGCCAATGATGAAGCATGAGAAATGACCCCTGAAGATCTATAGAATGAGAGGTTTTCTTCCATTGGAATCACTGAGTTCACATTTCCTTCAAGGGTAATGGGCCCTGCACCCAAAGAATATCAGTTTTGGTCAGCAACTGTAGTTTCCAGCATCTTTCCATCTGCAAATACACAAACTTCCATATAAACTTACATTAGCTATTTACAAACCTTGCAAAATTGTTTTGCATCCTCTCCTTTTGTGGACACCTGGAAAACAGATAGTTCCTGGGGAATCTGCTGGCAACTGGTGGAAACCTCTCTTCTCATGGTACAGTATTAATTGGCATAGCTGGGCTAATTACCTCAAGATCATCCATCCTATCCAGCAACATAATGTCAGCAGGTCCTTACTCCAGACATGGCTGATAACAACAGCCTGCTTTTATCAGATGCTTTCCATTGTTGGAAACGTGGTGGTGCAGCTATCTCAGCGCAGGCTGCTGGAGAGGCTCACACCTTCACCATGGGGCTTCCTTCTGCTGCCAGAGGCTCTGCAGCATAGATAAGCATCACAAAAGAAGTACGGTCTGTTCAACACACACTACTAGATACTAACCACAGACCCATGAAATGACCCCCATCTGTTACCCATTCTGCAGTTTAAAAACAAGATAAGAGCAAACTGCAGGCAGTGACAGGATATTGTAGAAGAGAAGAGACCATTTTCCACCCAGAATCTGGGACCTGTTAGCTATATGAGGTGCTGCTCATTTGCTTTCTGGATTTGGGGACACATGGGAGGAGGGACTGTTTCTCAGCTTAGAAATGCCACCTGACAGGTGGTGACAGCACGGGTGAGGTAAGGGAAGAAAGGGGGTTCTTTCTCTCTTGGTAACTGTAGTGATTTTGATGTAATTTGTGATCCGTTTTGTCTGCAGCTGTCAAGAGAAAACAGGAGAAAAATCACCAGAGCTATGGGACCAGTCTCTCAAATTCTGGATGTTCTTGACACCTCAGCTGGAAACATATTTTGCTTGCCCATGTCACAAATATTCCTCATGTGTGTGGGGCCAATAAGCCACAAAATGGATAAGAGATTTGTTCAAAGTATCAAATACCAGAAGAGACACCAAACCAAAGTTCGGAGTTCATTTCCAAAAGTACACTCTAAATGAAATCCTTCTGCAGACTTGCATGATATTTATTAGCTGCTATTTTCCAACCTATTTCAAAGGGTAATTATGTGGATAACCTGCCACAAGCCCTGGTTTTTTTTGCAGAGGTGACGTACATTGCAAGCCCTGAGCATTACCGAAGACCGACTCAGAATGTGAACTTCACAATCAGAGCGCTGCCCTCAGCTTGACTGGACTGACAGAAACAAGCCAGGGTTGAAAAGGCCAGAAACATCTCCAGAGGCTGCAGGAGGGAGCGTGGGGCGTGTCGGCAGCGCGGCGTTCCCAAGCAGCCCCCGGAGCCCGCGGCCCCCCAGCTCTGCCAGCTCAGTGGGAGTGAACAAAAGGGAAGTGGGATGCAGGGAGCAGGCAATTTCCACAACATGTTCTGTGCCTAAACTGCTGGTGATAATTGTGCCAGAAAATAAAAATAACAAAAATACAATCTTTGATTTCTGTTGTTTTGGAATTGACTCCAGCAATGGAGCCAGTGGAGGAAAAATAGCTAATGAACGCACAGTTTCAATAGTGGTTTGCTCCTTGTTGTGAAGGGCTCGGAATTTGTTGTTGTGAAGCCCCGCGGGTAACCGCTCCTGAGAGATGCAGACCAGATGTTAAGGGGCCTTCCTAAGAAAACCAGTCCTTGCTGCAAAGAGCCAGTGGGGATGGCAGGGAGCAGGGGCCAGCCAGGCCCTGCCTGCTGCAGTTGGCATGACAGGAGGATTTGCTTCAGTGAACATTTTCCATTTTAAAACCCTTTCCTAACCCAAATGACTTGTACAGAGAAATGAAGTTTCTGTGACTTCTGTACATTATTCTAAATGTCAGAAATGTGATCCAAATGTTGTGGTGCTAATTGCCTGTAACCCCAAAGGGAAATGAGTTTCCTCATTTAAATGTGTTTTCTCCAGGACTGGCAACATGGCCTTCAGTGTCACAGGAAAATACATACCCTGCACAGGATTCTGACCCCAACAAATGATATTCAGGCATCTCCCTGCCACAGCACCCATGAGGGATGTGAGTACCCAGGAGTGGATTTGGATGACTTCAGGCTGTGTCTGGTAGGATTTCACATTCACAGTATTTATTTCAATTGGGAAGAAAAAGCAGTCTCCATGTTACATCAAATTGAAGTCCCAAGTGCATTTATTTGCCTGAGTTATTAACCCCTAGTAATGAAGGTTTGAAACTGAGATAGTAACTGCTGGAGGGGCAAATGAAGTTGCTTTAATAAGGCTAATTAGCTGGCACCTGCAGAGGAGCTGGATGTTGCTGCAAGCCACCAGCAGCCCAGCTTGGAGGCAAGGGCCCTGGCTCCACAAGGCTTATCAGTGTCAGGCAGCAACTCCTGCAGTGGGGTTTGCCCCAGGACCACAGCCTGGTCCTCAAAGAGGTGTTTAGCCAAAGGCAAAGCCACCACAGGCAGAAAAGACACAAGCACAGCCATGCATCCTCCACCCTGATGAGGCTTTAGTCTTCTGGCTTTGATGGAGGCTGCCCAAAGCCGGCAGGGCAGCAGCAGGCTGCTCCCAGCAGCCACACTCCTGATAGCTCAAACATGCACTGCAGCTGTTGTCTTAGCCAGACATTATCAGCCTGATTTACATGTTCATTGTAGGACCATTTTCAGTCCTTTTTTGTGCCTCCTCCTTTTTTTTTTTTTTTTTTCCTAGAGCTAAGAAATATTTCAATCCTTGAGTTGTTTGGTTTAAGATAGCAGGAGAGAAACAGAAAGGAAAAAAGAAGCTAAGGCCTTTCATTCCAGTTTTTGAGTTGACTGCATGTTAAGAAGATTGGGAGTTTCCCTAACAAAAGCTTCTGCATAAGACTTACACCCTTCCTCTGATCCTTTTGTGCTGTTTTGCTTTTCACCAACTGACAGGTTAATCCAAGCATAAACAATTGCTTTATCATCCTCAAAATTATTTTCCATATAGCTAATGTTTTTCTTTAAAGAGCCTCATAAAAAGTGAATCCATAAGAAGTCTTTGAATAATTAAAACAGTTTAATTGACTTAGAGCCACCTCAATAAAATAGATTCAAATGGCCTAGTTACTAATACACCATATGGAGGAAAAGCAGAGGTGTGGTGCAGTCTGTTGATGGATCAATTAGCACACAAGGCAGAGGATTGTCATCATTGCTGTTACCATCAAAACAAAATCCTATTTTGCATGTGTCAGTAATATCACACAAATTATCTTGTTTGTTTTGTGTTGTTGGTGGTTTTTTTTCCACTTTTGTGGCACCTCCTTCAAAACTATGATCTCAAAACACTTTGAAAACATTGAATTAAACTCTCTCTGACTCTACTTTATTTCCCACGTTACAAAGGTGTAAATGACAACTTGGTTTATCTCATCTGTAAAAGTAAATAATTTATAGGGCAGACAGTTTCTTCATCCTCCACTGAAAACTACCAGCACTTCCACAAAGTAATGGAAAAACTTCTGAGAGTGAAGAAGCTGTCTCTCTGTGGTACAAACTGGTGAAAGTCTTTTGCCTTCATAGCATAGGAGGGGGACCCCCAGGTGTCTGCTTATCTTCAGGACTTTAGGAAGGCATTGGGAAATTGCAGTGCAGTGCAAATCTCTCCACTGCTTTTATCAGTAAAATATACATTGCATTCTGAGGAGAAAGTTTAGTAGCATGAATCCCTTCATCCCCAAATATGATATAATGAATTGCAGCAAGCAGTTCATGCTGGTACAGTTAAGAGGAGCTACCACCGGTAGCATCTCATCTTGGGCTCTGATTAAGTACCCATATAAAATTTCTGAGAAGGGTCTCCGGGAAAAAAACTTGTTGCTAAAATTTAAAATTTCTTGTACCTTAAATAGGAGATGCAAAATGTCATGTCCGAGAAGAATTTTTTTTTAATTAACTTGATTTTAAATAATGAATTTTCACAACTTACCAGTCTTCTATATGATAAAGCATATAGAGCATCCAGGAGCACAAGCTACCTCCATATCAGGGCTGCAGCTCTTCCTCTCAGCAGCTACTGCCCCAAACTGGCTAATTTGATAACTATAGATCTGCTGCATCGTTTACATAAACCTGTTCTATCAAACTGTAGGTTTCTGGGCATTTTGAGACACAGCAAATGCCCTAGCATATTGGAGGAGTCCGCCCTCCACTGTTACACTGTGATGGGGCCATTCTGCCTGTGGAGATGCCAGTTTTCTTTCTGGCATACATACTTCAGCAGAGAAGGAAAAGGCTTGGTTCCTGGTACAGTTTCTATGAAGATGAACCATGCCATCATATTAAAACTTGCTATTTTAAAGGGGCAGTACCTGTGTACAGGAGTCATTAAAAAGGTCAATGTAACTGATTTCTCTCTTTGCTTTCAGAACAGAAATGCTGCATTTAATATTCTGACATCTGTTCTATTCTTTGATCAGGCTGCTTTTTGTGTTTTCACTCATTTTCTGCTGCTATGTAATGTGGGAATATGTGCCTTGTACACAATTCCTGTTTTGCTCCTCCAGCTTTCATGTGACATACATTTTAGCAGAGAAAGCTGCCTTCCAGCTTTCTTAGTCAGTGCACAATCAATATCTTTTCTTGCAACATCACTGTCAAATTAGTGGATCATTCCTGGAAAAGAAATAGATATTGAAACCAACCCTATAAGGTTGCTTTACCCCTGGAAGGACTTAACACTGTCATTTTGCTGTTTCCACTGCTGTCTCTTCCTAATGCTCTTTTGTGCTTTTGAAGTAAAATCTTAGACAAAACAGCTGCATACTGAGCCCAAGATATTTTAATGTGACTAAGTCTGGCCAACTCTATCTGTGGGACTCCTCTAGTTGTTTGGAAGCAACACAGGTTGAAAAGCCAGACTCTTTATAATTATCTCAAAACAATTTAAAGCTCAGCAAAACTTGCAAAACTCAAAGTCATACATTTCTTCTGAAAAGCTAGGTCTAGTATTTTGTATTCTTCTGGGAAGACTTAGGCAGGATTTGATATGTCTCAAGGAGTTAACAGAATAAACATGGTATTGGGTTTCACCTACCGCACAAGCAAGACTTCTAGAAAGCTGCTGGCTGTGGACAGGAGGACCTTGTCTTCCCAAAGATACAGCCCCACACATTCGTGTGGTCAAGGAAGGCTGCTTCCCTGGGTGCTTTTAGAGGTGTAATAAATTACTGCAATGGAATATAATTGCTAACTCCCAGAAAATTACTGTCATAAAGTTTAAGAGCTATCTAAAGATGACTGATGGCTCCCATCGTACCCAGGGAAACTGTGTTGTCTGAGGCTCTGGGCTCTGCTACCTGTGATATTTTTCTGGTGGCAAATCATTTAGTCTTAGACTGTCTCTATATGGTGGGCACAGTGCAGTAAAAGCTATCTCACTCCTGTTGGACTGGCTCCCTGCCCAACCTCCTCCTCCTCCTCCCACCATCCATGTGCCCAGTCACACCCTCTCACAGGAACACTTCATAATGCTTAAACTTTATGGAAACCATATGTCTAGAGAATGAAGTGGGCTTGCAAAGTGTGATGGTTTCTAGTCAGAGTTTTGTTATATTTTAAAATGGTTGAAGCACAGCAGTGCTGCTATGAATTCTACTGAGAAATTACTGGCCAGAGCAAGAATAAGACATAAGGCAAGATATTCCTTGACTGCACATCCAGTCAAAGGATGGGATTTGCAGTCACATGACCTTGTCCATAGAGTCCTTACAGCCACATGATAAAGTGTACATATCTCATGTCACACTTTACTCATATGTGGTGATAGTTGTTCCACAAGCATAATTATCTTCTTGCCTCTTCTCATGTTGCACTTGTGTAATACGGCATCATTATTTTAACACACTGATTCTCGGCTGAATAACCTTTTTGAAAACTCGAAAAACATCTTTACTTTCTGTGAAGGAAAAAACACTGAAGGAAAAAACCCTATACTTATGCCCAAGAGACATGCAGTGAGTCCATTCATAGAATTCCAGCACTGTGGGCAATATCCGCCCATTAACATAGTCTCTTGTGATTGGGGGTCACTGAAGACATCAGGGAGATTATACATACCTTTGGTATCACCTCAATAGTATTTTTCAGCATACAGGATCAGGTACTGCTCTACCCATAGAAAGACTACCCTTCAGAAGAGGAAAGAAAATAATCACTGAATAATTTATTGTCTGTAGGAGAAGCTATAAAACTGAAATGGCAGTTCAGGAGAAATACTTCTACCCTTTGAAACTCCTACTACTGCATCAGAAATGTTGCAACTGTTAGACAAAACATGTTATTCAGACATAATATCACCCATTCTAATCCATCCAGAAATGCTAATGGATTATCTGTATCAAGCAGATCTCAGCTCAAACCAGGTATGGTTAGTCCACACCACTTTAACTTAAGCTATAGTGAATGTCACCCATCCTCCCACAGCTGGTATAAAGCCAACATAAACTCCATGTAAGCTCCGTATGGTGTGTTCTGGCTAATTTGACAGAAATGTGATCATGTGCCCATTCTTGAGCCAGATCAAATTCGTACTTCTGGGAGATCAGTCAACACATAGGCCTCCAACTAATGGCTGTGGAGCCTCAGCATGAGCACGACTATCACACAGATTCCTATGACCGAGGCCACTGGAGCTTGAACAGCATTCAACAAGCTCCCCACACTTCCAGGCCCTCTAACCAGCTACTTTGTCTCCCTTACATTTTGTTTTTCTGCCACATTCAGACCCATCTCAATCAAACAAGAGTTCAACACCAATCCATACCCTACTTCTTTCCTCCAAATATTCTTCTTTGCCGTGGAGCTTTTGCAATGGTCTGTGCCATTTGAACTGCCATCTTAGCCCCAGTCTTCTAAGTCACTGCACTTGTGAAAAGGAGGGGAGAGTTTATCAGTAACAGGTGAGTTAAAGGACAGGGACAAATCCTAGAATGTGATTTATGCAACATTTGAATGCCATCACCCTCTGAATGTGCCTTCTTGTGGTTTCCAGCAGTAGCTCCTGAGGTGTCAGCTGTGTAGATGCATTTAGCAAGGTTACATCTGTGATATTTAGGAGTTATTTTTCATGTTTTGGGCTAGGATGGCATTCTAAATAAATAGAACTACCTTCACATGAAACTATAGTTTTATGTCCTGCTTGGTTGCAGCTGTTAGTAACTACCAAACAGCACAGGCTTCATTATTTCAAGAAAGCAGTAATTTTTAACTCCTTGTGGCTGGTCTTGAAACTTCTTGCAGATGCTGACTTCAAAAAGGTAGAGAAAGATAATTAATAACCCTGTTGATGCCATTTAGATTTCTATATTTCATACTTTCTCGCTGAAATGGCTTAAAATACATAGATTTTTCTTAAAGCCAGAAGGTTTGTAGAACATTCTTTTTTCTTTTTCTGAGTTTTCTTTTTGAGTTATACCTTCAGAGTGAAATACCATATGGCAGACACATACACGCTTCTTAGCAGAATAATGAAGTCCCACAGATATGACATATTTTTTTTGTCCAGGGAATAGTCTGTCTGTACTTCACATAGCCAATTTTATACATACAAATTTTATTTTCAGGGATTAATTTTGCTGATACTTTTATTGGAGTAAACTTAGAGCAATTTTCTTGAAGTCATCGAAGTTACTTTAGGTTTATGCTGGCATAATGAGGCTCTGAATGTGATTTATGTATCATTGGTTCTTGCAGTAGGAGACCTGAAGAACATGGTTGCCAAATGTCACTTGCTCTGAATTTTGTATCCATGTTTACACCATCAACACTCAACATCAGCAAAGAACAGTAGCATTAAAGGATAAGTATATAAGATGTAATTTTTGTAAATCTGAAGTCACTCTGTAGCTGAGATACTAGGGATAAGTTCTGAGATCTTCAGCTGCTATTACATCTCTACTTAGCAAACACTGCTACTGAGGTAAATACAGGATTTCATGGCTCAAATCATGAAGCAAGAATAAAAAAACCATGTTTCTTTTGAGAGCATTTACCTTCTAAAATTATCATGAATACATGACTTAAGCAATCTTCTGCACTGTTGCTTCATTTTTCAAAGAATAAACAAAATTACAATTTATTTTTTTTTTTCCTGAATGGAAGACAGTCTTTCAATTCCAGATGTAGGAGACATATAAGACATGAATGCAAGCTAAATTTCAACCATAATAGACTTTGCATGCTGCCACTTCAATGACCTTTTAATCCCTTGGAGTTTAACCATTTCCTAATGTCTCCTAACAGCCATTTTCTTGTTGGGAAAGCCCTTTCTAACTGATAACATCTAAACAAGCTCATACCTTAATTAGAAAAATTCTCCCATAAATATTTATGTTGCTGTGATTAGGCCATTTACTGAATCCAGCTACCCATTATGAGTTAAAATGGAGTGCCTTGTTTTGAGAAGCCTGGGGCATGACATAGTTTATACTAGGGGACTTTAAGTTGTAATTCATCTAATCAAGTGCCTGACCCCTTGCCTCCAAAGTAGCCAGTAGTCTTTGGAAGAAAACAACCTTCTGCTGAGCATAGCATCCTTCAGTCTGCATTTTTGTGCATTGGAAATAAAGAGGATGTGTATCTAAGCAATTATTTAACTACAAAATAGCCTCATGCAGTCGTGGGACTTTTTTTCTTCAACAAGCAACACATTAAAAAATCAGAGAAAAGATGGAATGCAAAAAAAGTTACAGAAGTATCAGAGAGGACTTCTGCCCAAAGCATGTTGCTGATACCTGATGAGGCTCCCATGGCACATGGGTGCTGGGGACACCATGGTCATTGCAGGTTGGCACCAGGCAGCCTGCTGTGCATGGGGCTGGGTAACCAGTGTGATGTCTCCCATTAAGAAGGCAATGAGAGATTTAGGCAGCCTGTTATCAAGGGCTGCTCTCTGGCTTCTGAGGCATAGGAAGCACTGAAACGGGCCAGTGCATGTCGGGTACATTTCACTTCTTTAGCTGAACATGGAGCCAGAAGACATACTGCTCTGGAAAGAAAGAAGTTGGAATTGCTCTCTTTTAGATGCTTAAAGTCATGTGAGTGCTTGGACTGAGCTTCTGATGTAGCAACCTGCATATGTTTATACAAGGAATTCTAATAGTGTCTGCAAGCTGGAGGACAGGTGTCACACTGCTGAACTGCTAATACTCCTCCCGGACCATTTTGGGCTGCCTCACTCTGTCATACTATTCCCAGGCACAATTTTGGCAACAAAATTTTCCAAGGCTGGTTCCTGGGAGGAAGCTTGCTCATAGTCACTCCAGTTTGGTGGTCATTCCTGGCCAGCTGGCCTGCATGTGTGGAAGCACTGCTGGGCATGTTTCATTTACAAGCATTAATGTAATTTCTGACCTCTAACGTGTTAATTCCATGTGTAGGTAAAGATCCAAGATTGATTCAAGGGTTCCAACTCCTTCAATATCAAATGGGATCAAATGTTATTTTCTAAGAGATTTAAGAAATTCTCCCTTTTTTCATTCAAAATCAAGAGGGAGAGTTGTCTTCACTAATTCATTTCACTCAGTCCCAGACCTCTGACCCTAACTTGGAGTAACACATTTAAAATTACTCCTTATTTTTTCTGCTTTGTACCACTTATGCTATCCTCATTTGTAAAGATACAAGTCTGGAGCTAATTAATCCATACTTCAGAGTAAAATTATCTTTTGTGCCTTTTCAAGCTGTAGATTTTCATCTTCCATTGTCCACCTCTGGAACAGAATAATTCACAGTTAAAGTAAGAGAGTCCCTCCACTACAGGTTGCCTTTGGATCTGCAGTTAATCAAATAACTTTCCAGTATTTTAGCCTAATTTTTTGCATTTCACTGAAGATCACATCTACCTTATTCATTGATCTGGGGACTTTGTAACAAGAAATTTACTTTGAAACACTTAACAAGTAAGGAAACTGAAATTACAAGAGATTCTAAGAAATGCTCCTTTCGTGTATTATCTACTGCTATTTATCTATTTTGTTACTCGATTCCCTCTCTCTACACAATAAAATAAAAAATAGGAAAAAAAAGAAAATAAAACCCAGGCAATGGGATCTTCTGTCGCTTCACTGTTTATTTCTTTCTTGTAAATTCATTCCAATTTAGGTTACATGTTCTTGAAAAAAAGTACTTACATTTTAGTAATACAATTTATGGTCCTGTTTTGGATAACGATTTTTGATGTAACTAGGGTTAATGTTTTAGTTAGTGTCAACCCAAGACTTCCTAAATTTGTTTCATGATCACCATATCATGATACTGACCTTGAATTAATTAGATTAGAAAAATAATCATTTAAGTCTTCTTGTGTGTAGTCTGGTTTCTGAAACATTGGAGGTCACATTTTTGAGATTTTTCTTTCCAACCACACCAGGAATTTTCTCTAAAAACAGATAAAAACAAAGCTGAGGCACTGTGCTAATTGAAAGAAATACCAGAAAGTGATGCTTGAAGAGCAACACAAACAATTGCAAGAGTCACGTTTAAAATCACAGAGGTTGGCTGCACTGCCTTTCCTGAGTGGTGAGCCTTACTGCAGGCTTGAAATTTATAAGCAGTCACCAACTGACTTTGTCTTGATTTTTAGAGACACTGAGCATCAAAACTTCTCCTTGACAATAGCTATCCAAAGCATTTAAAAAATAAAACTATTTTATGTAGGTAAGGTGGGCACCATAACCACTGTCTGAAGGCCTGTTAGGAAAGTAGAAGTGCTATGAAAAAAATCTCTCCTAAGGTAGGGCTGTAAATGAGGTGAATACAAGTTAGTTGAATTCTTTTTCTTCTGTGGCATTTGTTTGCACTGTGCTTGGTATTGATTATTAGCAGCTCAATCAGTTCCAAAATCTCTTTTCATTTCAAATAATGCTTCCTGTCTCTAATGGGATTTGCCAAATTTATTCTGCCCTCTCCAGGAAAAATTCTGAGCTTAGATTGCAGATAAATAATATAATCTGCTCTTGAATTCCCAAGCTGGACTTTTTTAGTATTTTTTATTCTCTCCTGAACTCTGTTTGTGTCTGCTTAGCTCAACTCATCTGTGGCACCATTGAGGACTGCATAAGATTCTTGGAATTATGAGGTAGAAAATGGATTTTAAAGCTTCTTACCCCCATCACATTTCAAACTTTCTCAACAAAAATTATTTTCTCTCTGCTCCTCTCAAGTTGCTTACCACTCAGTCAGCCCAGTTTTCACCTCATACATCACAGCAGGACCATCTGCATCGCCTAGCAAACCATCAGCTTCCACTGTCCCAGCTTACTCTGAGAAATTAACTGTTGCCCGTCAGTAGCAGATTCCTATGGCACCTTTCCATCCATAAATTAGCAATGAAAATGGGTAAACTGAATTTAACCAGACAAAAAGCATTTTACACTTTTATTAATTGAGACTTACTGTTTGTAAGAGCATTGAAAACACCACAGGACTGAATAAAACAGATCATCTACCTTATAGGCTGTTTGTTCAATTATTTATGATACCAGCTGAGGCAACAAGGAGAAACCTCCACAAGGAATTTTCAGCAACAGGTAATTTTGCTGAAATAGCCGGAAACTATTTATCTGGCTGAAAAAAAAAAGAGAAACTCAGCATACTTGAGCTAAGGTGAGGGTATAATGAGGTTCTAGAGCAGAGACAGATGAAGTGACCATATGTGAAAAGATTAATTTCAGTAGGATACCATGGGAATGTGAGCAGAGGCTCCAGCAGTCAGTTTGGCAAAGGGGATATAAGTATGGAGGCTTGTCTGATCATCTTAATCACTGCAACTCCAGGGCTAGTTGAAATCAACTGCAAAATCTTAAGAAAAAGTAGTCCTTCAAAACCCAAGCACTTCAGCATTTCTGGTCACACCAAAAAAACCCCTGTCAAGATTATCAGACTTCCATGAAACCGTTTAGCCCACAATGCGCATCTCAAAAAGAAGAAGCACAGAGAACCACAAGAACATCCTGCATGCTACTTAAAAACTTGCAAGACTCTTGTTTTCCAGCTCAAAAATGCCTTGGTCCAGACTGACAGCTACAACTGAAACAGATGTTCACGCACCTGGAAAGAAGCCCATAAGGACACAAATCTCATCTTTGAAGACCCAGAATCTTTGTCCACTGTGATAAATCTTCTTTCCCCTGGACATGGCCTAAGCAGATGTTCCATTCTCTGTACCTAAGTAGTGTTGTCATACTAACCAATAGGCAGATCCTTAGTTCTTTCACAAGTAGAGGACACTGACTTAGTGATTTTCACCTTAGCCATCCCTCCACATCATGTGTCACCTTCCCTGTGGAGCAGAAAAACGGAATGCCACCACTGAGATCAGCACATTGTTGAAAACACTGAATCATCTCCATGGCATTTCATGTTGCTATGCCTCTGAATTGTCACTAAATTTAAGTGCTAACAGTCCCAAACTCATCTGGTACGAAAGCACTGCAACAGATCACATCTGTTAATCACCAAGGACTCCGATATTGTAAGAACAAATTATTCCTCCTCTCCATACATAATTTAACCAGCCCCTGTGAGAATATCTCAGCTGACCTCTTGAGACCACATACACACAGAGGAGCTCTCAGAAGGTTTGTATGATACTTTGCAATAAGCTCATGTTTTCTCCAGTTTTCATTTTTATTTTCTGGTGATAAGTATGAGTTATTCCTCAGAAAGGGACTGGCTCTTTTTTAGTGCAACAGCTACAAAAAGAACAAAACAGGTGCTCCAGATTTGGGAGTTCCAGCCATGAAGGCTAACAGCAGGAAACGAAAGGCAATAGTCCTGCTGCATATTTTTTGGTTGCCAAGATTGACATGAGTGTGTCCTTATGTGCAGAAAGAGTTGAGATTTCCCACTTGGAAGGCCCTTGCTCCATGTTATTTTTAATTTGTGGCAGACTCAAAGGAGGTCAGAGTGCTTTTATCTGCTATTTCTTTTAGCAATCTATGGGTCAGTGTCTCTAAACTCAGCTTATTTTCTTGTCAGTAAGCAGGGTTGGTTGTTTTTCTTATTTCTGAGATTCTGCAAGCCTTTGTGGTTCACATTGAATGCTTTACTGCTGGCATTTCTGGCTGATCTGCCTCTGCTTTCCGCACTTCTTGCCTGGTAACAGTCTTGTAAATAGTCCAGCACGCAAATTGTGTAGACATCATTACATTCATTGTTCTCTTGCTATTTGGGGCTGGCCTCCTGCAGGTAAGGAACACTCACTGACTACCTTAGTCATGGCCAGGATCTCCTTTGCTAGCACCTGAGTAGTTGCTGGATGGCAGAGGAGCAGATGCTTGCCTGTGCCTGGGGAGGAACTGGACCAACATGCTACAGTCTGACTTCCACACCAGGACCTTCTCATCTGGTATGTGTCCTGCACAGCATTTCCAGCAGCAAGGGGAAGCAGAGGGAGGAAGAACAGGAGACAAAGCCTTGGTGAAACTACAACTTCCACCATTCCCTGCATGACTCTCACACTTCTCTGTGAGACTTGGAAGGAGCAAACCAGGATGGCCAACTGGCAGAAAAAACAAACACAAAAATCTCTTCTTGTAGTTTGCTGTATGGTGAAATTTCTACTTTCTGTGAAACTAACAGACTGCCACTGTATCATCTCTTGGGCCTAATCCTGCTTTCTGCAACTTGCTCTCACTGCTGGCAGCCAAGGTCCACAGTCCCTGACAGCTCTTCCCCAAAACTGGTATTTCCTTTATTCTCTCACTGTACCATGAGGGCTCCTTTCCTCTGGCCGCCCCCAGCATCCCAGGCTTAAATAAGCTAATGTAGTGCATTCCTCAGAAACATTGGTGGAACCTTAACCTGGTGAATGAAGAAAAGCTGCAAAGGGAGGGCGGGAAATGCAAGGGCTGAGAATTCATCTCAGTGCTGGGAAGAACCAGGTAAGCTATTACAGATATTTCAACCATGGAAAAGAGGGTAGGTAGCCAGGATTGCTGTGAGGTCTCTGGGCTCAGCAGGTCTGTGCTTGGCCATACAGTGCTCCTTGTTTCCTGCCATCAGCTCACCAGGAGGCTGGCTGGAGGGCACTTGGCTACCACATGGGAAATGGATGCAGAGGTATCTATGTAATGCATAATCCAAAGAGGCTGCAAATAGCCACTGGCTGCTTGCAGCTGTCTGTACCAGTTCTCATCGTGTTCACCTCTGGTCCCTCCTGGCCTGGCCACAGAGGCAGCTGGCTCCAGGGATCCAGTGGTGCTGGGCTGTGTGTTGCACTTGGCTGCCTTCTCCTCCTGCTCCGGCACGCTGGCAGTTTGCAGCATCTCCTTGAAAGCTGCCGGCCTTCTTTTCCTCTTCCCTGTTTATACTGGATCATGTTCACCATCCTCTTGGCTCTGGCTTGCAGTCATGTCACAGGCATTCTGCATTCACCCACAGTGCTGCAACTCTGAGCACAGGGAAATGAAAGTGCTCTCTGTTCCCTTCACTTGCAGAAAGCAGGAGCTTCTCTTCCTGACTTTTATGAGAATTTGTCAGCCCCTCTCTCCCAGCATGACTCCACCTTCCTTCTCAAGGTGTAGAGATCTCTTTGTCTCAAGAAGGGGAAAGGAAACTTGGATTTTAATTGACATCCAAGAGAAGAACACATGGTGGGGGGGAAGTAGGTTGTGTACTCATGATGGTAGAAGATGTGTCTGCAGAACTTGGAGTCTTTATGGAAGGTGTGGAAGACACAGAGACAAATCTGAATTATGGACTTCTGTTCAGCCCTAGCTGAGCCTGGTACCAGTGATGTGCAAAAGCAGTGGCTGATCGCCCCATTAAGGACAGGTCTGGCTTTCTCATGCTAGATGAGATAGATGATCCTGACCCAGCTCAGGTGTTTCTTCACCTAAGAAAAAGGAAGTTCAGCCAAGTGGGTTTGGATGCTGGAAAAGCCAGGGCCAGTGAGGCATTGCAGGCCAAAGACAACACAGGACGTCCACCAGGTGTTATTGGCCATTTGGTGGGTCCACCTCAAAGCTCTTGGCCCACCATCAGTTACTGTATTTCAGACATAATATTTGAGGCCAGAGTGATCTGGCCCACCAAGAAAAGATCTGAGCCCTGTGACCCTCAAGATGGAAGACAAAGTGCATGGGCTAGAGGAGACTCACAAAAGAAGGGGGCAGCATCTGCAGGCCTGAACTGAGGCACTGGGAGCTGAAAGAGAGTCCGAGGGATCTTGTGGAAATACTTGGGAAACGGCCAAAGCAGGCACAGTACAAGAACCATGCAGATAGCTGGGCAGAAAATGTGTTTACACATTGGGGGTATTTTTAAATCCATCACTCAGTGCTGTGAAACCAAACCTCCCACTTTGCTGCTGGTGGGGAGAAAGCACAGTGACAGCAGCAGAAAGCAGGCATGGAAGCAACAAAGCTTTCAGGCATCTTCTCCCTGATTTTACAGATCTAGGAGCAAACATGCTGCCACTGATATGCCTGTTATCTATAGAAAAGATGAATTCTGATCTCAACAAAGCGTTCTGCAGAAGCTGAGAGACAGATGCTGTATACAGGAAAAGCTGCTTTGGCTTCCCTTCTGGCACAGACCATGGGTGGGGATCTCCTGAGCTGTGTCCCACTGCTTTCTTTCCCACCATGGCTCTCTGAGGGTATGTTTAGAAGATAGCGCTTCACTTTGTGGCACTGCTTATACTTGCTCATTCAGTGTAAATAACTGCATTAACTTTATAGGCAGCCCCAGTTTGAACTGACTGAGGTTCGTGTAGCAAACTGGAATGATGCCAGGCCCACCAGAGCAGAGTCCTGTTAGTGTGAGGTGGAGTCCAAAGAGCTCTCAGGATGGGAGGTCTCTCCAAATGAATGTGATCCCTCCGTGTTCTTGCAGATTAGTTTTAACACTGACACAATGGCTGCCAAATACTGAATCTGCCAGAAATGTTAACAAAAGGCACTTTGATCTCATTCATTTGTTCTTGTTAAGAATGTATTGTATTATTTTGCCTCCATTGTGGTTATAAGAAAAATGTTTTACCCTTGCATATCAGTCATGTTCAATAATCTATGTGCTGTGTTACACAGAGCTTCTGCTTTTCACTGCTACTTGCTTTTGAGCTGCTTACTTTAGCAGTTGTTGCCTACTATAAATTTGCTTAAATACCACAGGGAAGTTTTTATATAAAAGACTGAGAGTTGTGGATATTTCCTGATGTTCTCATCTAAATAACTGAATAGTTTAATTTTTATTATATGTGTAAGATCTACTTACAAGTCCATTTAAACTTTTATGGTAGTTCTTAAACTCTGGGCTTAGTAGTTGATATAGTTCACATATCTCTTCTTGGCACAAGGTTTACATTTTTCTAACCATGTATTTACTGTAAAAAGCATCTAATCTTCACTAATAAAATGATTCATTGACAATCATCTAGCAACAGTATTTCTTGAAATGCATCAGCCTCACAATGTACTGTAAAAAATATAGTATACGTGTCAAACAGTGTAATTCTCATCTTCAAACACAATGGAAGTTTATGGAAAATGTAATCCCCACTAGCATGTTGAAAAAGAGGAAACTCTTGATGAGTAATTTGATGCCAAATCAAAGTACTATATTTGTTTACATATAAAATCGAAGAATAAGATGTGACATGTTAAACTTATTGCCATGAGGTATGGAGTATACTGATAGTTTGGCTTGACAACACAGTCAGTAATTATATTGGAGAAGATGCAGATAAACTTGCAAAATAGAATCAATATGCATCATTATCTCTGTTTCTTGATGTTCCCAAAACAGTGTTTTTATTCTTTATCTTTGAGAAATTACATGGAAAATTGTTATTTTCAAAATGGAAAGAGCATTCTGTTTTCAAAACAAATTGATTACTTATGCTATGTATCACACTGTAGTTGATCTACTCTTGGTCTTGTCTTTGAAGGTTAAGTTTCTAATGTGATCATGTGAAAAAAAAAAAAAAAGTTATACTCTTCCTCCAAAGGTCACAATGCATGCACATTTAGAAAATGCTACTCCCTTTTTAGAAAACTATACAATGTTTCTTCTTGCAAAGAGAAATTTTATTTTGATCCCTAGATTATTGAATACATCACAGGCACACACTTTCTTTACTTCATGATGTTGTCATTTATAGGTGCTCTAATTTCATTAGTAAGAATTGGTAGGTTTCCTTTCTTGTTGTCCTTCCTTAATTTAGTGGGATATATTCACAAAGAATCAGGTTTCCTCTCTTTGAAGGGTTACAGTCAAAAGGAGTATGTATTCATTATAAGATTTACTATTGTGTTGAGTAAGTAGCAGGAACAGCGCACAATCGAGAATACTAAGCTTGACCCTACCATGAGAACAAACATTCTTTCACACTCTGAACAAAACATAATGCAAAACTTAGCACAATTTAGAGAAGTGTCATCATTTCAATCTATAAAGCTGTAATGGCTACTGTCTTTCCTGTTGGTGGCTGATGTAACCCACATCAGACATTACTAAGAGCATTAGGTGAACTCCTTGAAGTTGGTGCTTCAGTAAAATTGCATAATAGGTGCTAAAAAACTGGTCTCTCAGCAGATTACAGGGTCATCAGAACACCAGCTGACCAGGTAAAATCCTTAACCTGCTCTCAATCCATGCGATGGCAGATACATGTTCAGGATTTCAAAATTTTGGGCCATTTCATTCTTATTTTCTGGAGCACACATTCATGCCAAAAACTTATCTGTCATCCATTGGATAGATGTGTTGCCTTCCTGTAGCTAAAACTGAACTGTTTAGCACATTGTCACTAAAGATATTGAACTTCGTGCTGATGCAAGTGATGTTGGACTTCGAGAGCACAGAAGTGTCTGAAAACCAGCACTTTTACCATGCTATGAATTCACTGTCTTAGAGATGAAATAACAAGACTCTGGAATTACCTAGATGATGCAGACTTGAGTATGAACCTTGGTTCAGGTTCTCAGTTTCGTCTTGCAGATTGTGCCACCTGCTTGTTCTCAATCCTTCTCTCCAAGCACCTTTTTGCAGTTCTCAGTCAGTAACTATGATTAGCAAGATCACACTGCCACTACACACTCCAGGGTGAGAGGATCAACTCTGAGTAGCAGCAGTAGAGGTGGAGCAATCAAGACAGTGGGGGATTGAAGAGAAGGAAGAGGATAGAAGAGGGTACATTTTCCTTCTTTACAAAAATCCTTCACATTCTACTGTTTTGCACAGTAATCTATAAATTTCCAGGACGTGTCAAGTAGTCTCTCTGTTCATGTTGTCAAAGACTCTCTGACAGCTGATAAAATTTAAGGCAAGTGGTAGCTGCTGTGCATTACTTGTTCAAAATGACAAACTGTGAAAATATGATTGATGTAGGAATTCATAGGGGAGCAAAAAAAAACAACAAACGCTTTGCCATTCTCTAAGTCTGCTAAGTAAAATAGTGCAAAAAAGTGTGACTAAGCACCATTAGTAACTAGAAACTACAGACAGATACTTAACAATTACTTTAGTACAAATTCAGTCTGATTCAAGCATTTCTGGCAAGGTTTTATAGTAAAGCTGAGATGCTTTTTTCATTGTTCTCTCTGTTGGTGCTCTCTGATGAAGACATAAATCACCCATCTGTGTAGGAGAGACTCATATTGGGTAGCAGTCTTGTAAATTCACAGGCTGCTTATAGCTTGTTCCTGCGTTTAGTTTTCAACCTTGCTGGTGTCTTGTTAGGCAACAACTAAGGTCACCTTTGTTACCTGGCAAGTATTTCAGATCAATGTAATTTTTAATCTTCAGATGATGGCTATTTTTATGACACTCTTCCCTCTGCTGCATTTCAACAATAAAGTGGGAAACACAGCCTTTTACTTCTGTGGGATTTTATGGAGTTTTAAAAAGCAACTTGAATAAACTATTATGTAGAATTCTCTAAGCTTCTTTAAGCATTTCGCGCTTGCAGATGTACAGGGATCTGGCTGGGATGGGTTAACCCCTAGCTCTAGTAGAAGCATGGGAATTATTTGTTACTCAGTAGCTCAAGTAGTTCAAGTAGGTACTCTGAATTAACCTGCCAGGGAGAGATCAGCTGGAAGAAAAGGTGAAAATGCTATTAGATTAGTAACTATGCCACTTATTGGGTAAATATCTTGTATAAGCACCCTTTTTGCTTCTTTATATCAAGAAGTTTTGACAAGATTCTTATAATTTTAAAACCAAGAGCAGAAGTTGTAACTGCAAGATCTGCAGGTAAAAATGCCTATAATTTAAAAAGTACTACTCCTAAAATTTTAAGGTACCAGGTTTTCAATCCTTATCACTTTGCTCAGCTTTAATTGTTAAAATAGAGCCTAAGAACATTTGCCATGGGCTGAAGTTTATTTGAAAGTTTAAATTGAAAGAGTTCGCCCATTTTTCGGAATGGTACATTAAGAAGATAATGTTATTTTACCCCTGTTAAAATTAGCATTATTTATCAGAGAAGTTCCAATGTCTTACTGCTTTGGATATGGGATCTGAAATATGTCAGGGCTGTGTGTATAAAGTCCTGGCCTTTCGAATTTGCCTTTAATCATTCCTTGGGAAATTTGCCCAGACTTTTTAAAATATAAAATTATGAAAATTCTCAGTTTGCCCTGATATAAAATCATGTGTTAGAGGGAAATGCACCTGCATTTCCCCAGGAATCTCTGTCTGTTTAACATGCTTCATTATGGAGCGGAAAGGCACAAGAGTTTGCTTTCCTGCCACAATTGTTGCAGACACTCAGTATTGTGACCCAACACATGCAAGGAAACTTTCCCATGCACTCCCACTACTTTTCCTGATAGCTTCCAGCTCTCTGAAAGAGAACGGTGAAGCTGCCTCATAACAGAACAGCTTGTGGAGAGTCCTGGAAGGAAAGGCAAGCTGTGAAGGGAACAAGGAAGAGGGCACAAACTGGAGAATGGGGTTTGGACAGGAGGGGAGTAACACAGCACCCCTGTACTTCAAACCAGTCTCAAGACCCCTGTGCTTCTTCAGGCTCCAGCATCGTGTCCCTGGCTAATGGAATCTGATACATCTCCTTCAATGCCCAGCCCCTATGGAGCCATACTGCTGCAACCAGTTAATTTTAATAGCTTGAGGATAAACTACCATCAGCTCCAGGTTTGAATGCCACCAACAGCCAAAGAGGGAGTCAATAGGCTTCCACTCACAGAACTGCTGCATCTTGTAATGCATGTCTTTGCATCTGTTTAGTTTCTAGTTTGCAACTACTTTTAAAAAAACAAACTGATTTTACGTGTTTTGAGGTTGAAGATTCACCTACTTTAACACATGTATTTATATAACCTACTGTGCTAAGCCAAGTGGATTTTCTGTTTCTCAATGGTTTTAGTTTCTCATTGCATCTGGAGAATGAAATCCTAAATTAGGGAAACACTTAGGACGTCCAATTAACTTCTGAAAGCTTGATGAGTTCTAAAAATATCATGTAGAGCAGGAAATAGACCAACAGGCCTATGGTTCATTGCTGTGTTTGTTTTAATCCTTTGTGCATTTTCTAAATATCCACTGATTGCTCTACTAAATTATTTGGAAATGCTACACATAAGAAGGAAAAAATAGATGCTACAGCAGAAAAGAAAAATACAATTTCCCATAGTTTAGTGGGAAAGTAAAAATTATTGTAATAAAGTATGGGGAATTTATGTATTAATTTTACAGTGAAAAAACTATTTAAAGAAAGCTGAAGCATAACACTTTAAAAAAATGGCTTATGCATAATTAACTATGTCATCTAGTTTGGTATTAAGCATTTCTTGATTGTAAAAATTGTATGACAGGATTTTTTCTTCAGTATTAATAACTTTTGGAGTAAGTCAGCTTCAACCTCATTTTGATGGGGTTAAAGAAATTTGGAATAATGTGAGAAATGTGTATCTAATTAGGAACACTTTTGAGAAACCAGGGAATCAATTCCCAAGCCACAGAAACTCATTTTATGCATATGTAGTTCTTTTGAGCATATACAAAATTAAACCTGTTCAGTGAAGTTGGCAGAGGAATCAGTAATGGCAAAACAAGTATTTAACTGCAAATTCTCCATTCAGCCTGTAGCTTGAGCTGCTGTGTTTCTGGTCCCACATAAGCTGACCAAGCAGGATTGTACAGCTGAGGCTATTTCTCCAAGATGATTTTATATGTATAAATTCTGAAATCATGGATTGCAATCTATTGTGCAATACCAAGAAGCATTTGGAGACTTTTATTTAAAAGAAAATGGACAATTCCTTTTCTTGTCCCCACCACTGGTGAGTTCTGCCTATGGGCACTGCTGGATACTAGAGAACTGAGGCTCTCTGATCAACAGCTTCAGGATAACACAACCAAACCAGACTTAAAGACTGATCAAAATCATCACTGTGGATACAGAAAAGGCAAGTGCAGAAGGTAGAGCTTAGCTGTGAATGTCATGTCCTGGCCCTGACTCAGTGATCAAAGGCATTCCAAAAGAAATACTAAGTGTTTGCAAGTTGCCAAAGAATTTGGGTGCAGTATTAGGAAGAAGATGAAGAACAGATTATACATCAGTAGCAGCTACTCCCTAGTTTGATGAGGATGAATTTTAAAAAATATCTGGGAAGATATGCAAGCCTGTTACACATCTACAAAAACCCTCAAGAATAGTGGTGTAATGTATATTGTGTTGTTGTGTTCCAAGTTACTATTTAAAGAAAATGCATGCAAAAGAAGGTTGAAGGGTGGAGACAGGAGAGAAAGCAGTGAAAGAAATGGTGAACTAAAAAAGAGAGGAGAGACTAGGAGACTAGGAAGGAAACATGATAGAAGGGCAGCTTTGAAACTGGGAGTCTCCTGCTCTGAAGCTAAACACACATTGCTGGAAAGTCACATTACAAGAATTAACAAGTTTTGGCACCTCTTTCCTGTAATGACTCCAGGAGAGGAGGGGACACAAACATAAAACTGGGGAGTGAGCTTTCATGTTTGTCATGAACAAGAGACATCTTGTTCTTGAAGACCAAAACACAGTATATGTAGTTCTCACATAGCAGTTGCAAATTCCTTTGGCCATCCTTTCTTTGTGCCTACCCATCCCAGGAGGATGGACACAACCTCTCAAAAAGAAAACAAGCTCTGCAGGACTGGTTTGCAACAGCATCTGGTGTCTTAGAAATTGCTTCTTCAGCCAGTCCTCTTGGCTGCTTTGGAGATGCTGTGATGTTCAGCTGCAATATGGTTAGGCTTGCTTCCCAGATAGTATCTATAGTGGTCTCCAAAGTACTGGAGGTAGCTGGAAAAACTGCTCAGAATGTGTACGTGGCTGGAACAGACTCGTACCAGATGGCCATTCAAAATAGCAGTCAGAAGTGTCACACTGAGCAGACGCAAGTCTTATCCTTGAGAAAAGTCTTTCCAGCTGCCATTTTCCTTTGAGTCATCTTCTGGAACTGCGTTTGTTTCACTCAGAGCCAGTGTTGAGTCACACATGCCACATGTCAGAGCAGTCCTCTTCGTTGTTGGGGTAAGGAGAGTACTTTAGGCAAGTAAACATTTTTTTGCTTAGTACAGTCTCAGCTTTCTCTTCTTTTCAATTGCTAGAACAGTGGCATGCCTTTTGAAGCACTAACAAAAATAAGCCAGACAGAGATTGCTAACATGCTTCATTATGGAGTGGAAAGGCACAAGAGTTTGCTTTTCTGCCACAACTGTTGCAGACACAATAATAAAGAGAAACTCCTTGATTTTAAGGAACATTGGATCAGCCTTAAATTAACCCAGAACTTTGGCTTTCGCTGCAGTATTATAAAAGTTATTTTAAAAGCAAATGGGCTGAGATCTTTACAGATTTAGCTATGTGAAACAAAAAGTTCCTCTGAGCACCCGCATTTGTGTGAAGTGTTCTTTCATGTTTCTGCTCTTGAGAAAGCTTTTTTTCTTGATATTTCAAGAACCACCTTTTTCAATACTTAAGCCAGGATTTCTTTGTACTAAACCTGGATAATAAAATACAATGTCATGAAAGGTAAAAACAGAAGTGGAGGAGGTTTTTTTCATTTCCTGCTAATTTCCCCAAGCAAATTCTGAAAGGTTTACAGCCATTTCATCAATCTCAAGTACTGTCTGCTCTCAGCATATGGTCTATTTTGGTCTTCTTTCGGTTCCCAAAATAAAAAGCCAGGGGTCCTTTGTGGTTATCTTTCCTCCCCATCTAGAAAACCTGTGAAAGCAGCACCATCACTCCTCTTCCTAAGCCCCAGTCAATCTGTGCCATGGAGGAACAAGTTTCAGTCTCCACTTTAGGCTAGCCTACAAAATACTTCACGTTTCCATTCTCCAGCTGTTGGGCTCTGCCTTTAACCCTTCCTGCTGCTCTCCTGCGGTTCTTCCTGTCAGTGCCTACAATTTTACTGAGGCAGGAGATTTCATTTACCATTTTCATGTAATAAGTTTTTAATTGCTTTCATTAAAAAACCTCTTTTTTTTTTCTTTTTTTTTTTTTTT
>NW_009970718.1:2676521-2762424 GCF_000747805.2 Chaetura pelagica | reverse complement strand
TTTTTTTATTAAAAAACCCTTTTTTTTTTTTTTTTTTTTTTTTTTTTTTTTTTTTGCCAAGTAATAGCTTTATGCTACTAAAAAATAACGATTTGAGCCAATACTGATCAGTTAGTGGACCAACTCCAACAATTTCCTTAGAATCCATTAAACTGGGAGGAAGCTCGAAGGCATTTGCTCTTCCTCAGAGATACCAGCCTCTCAATAACTCCCAAGTTAATTATTCAACATGTAGAGTTTTCCAGGGTGCCATAAAATAAACAACAGAACAAGAAAGGTGGCTTCATAAAGCCTCAACAACACAGACAAGGACAAAACTCTTTGTTCCATTTTTATTAATTTGATGTATTTTTCCATGGAGCTGGACCAAGTTATGCAATAAAAGGAAGACTGTCAGCATTTTATTTTTTGAACTGCTGCATTGCCCTGATTCTTTGGCATCTCTAAGTAAACCTGCATGATTTTCATATGAGGAAAAAACATCCTGCTTGTAGGTGGTCAAACACCTACTCCCCAAGCTAGAAAGGCAGTAGAAACTGTTGCCCATAGCGTGCTTGATTTGAGAAAAATAGGATGTTGCCTACATATTTTCACAATGCCATTTGTAAGGCAGTGTTTGTGGCTTGCTACTGTATGAATGATTGCTTTTGACAGGAGAAATAAAATTGTAGTACAGGACTTTGACAGGAATAGTCAAAAGGCCCTTTTTTTTTAAACAGAGACTGAAGAAATCAACTACTTTAGAAAACTGAATAAATTATACTCCCAGAGCTGCTTTGCTGACTTCCAGAAGAGAGACTCCAGAAGCCTGTGAGCAAGTCCAGCTTCTTCCATCTAGAGACAATGATTTTGCCATACTTTAAATCTTCTGTATTTCTGTTGAAAAGCCAACTGTACTGGGTCTGGTTGGGATGGAATATGGTACATCAGCATATTCAGATGTCAGGATGTTTGGTTTCTGTAAGGAGGTTCATCTGGAAGCAATGTATATGTTTCAGTTCTTTGTAGAAAGTGCTTAATTCTAATTTTTCACGAAAGCCTTTTCTCTTGGAACAACTCATCTGCTTAAAATTAGGCATGTACTTGTTTGTCTTGCTGACTTGAGGCCATACAATATACAGTCGTCTGATGCTGAGTAATTTATGTCCTTGCATAAATCAGTGGGCAGCCAACAGAGGACAGACTCGATGCAACAGTTTCATGTATGCATTCTTCTTCTATGGTCGAAAGATCATGGAAATGAGCTCATAGTCCATGCCTTTGAAAGTCCCTTCCTTTCTCTGTCATCTTGGTAAAATACAATGGTTTATGATTATTTCCAAGTTTTTTATTGAGTTGATTACAATCCTCAGCACAGAAAAACTGTAGACTTCCCTATCTGCTCCAATGTTTTGAATTAAGGTTAAAAAGATGACCACAGTTCCTCCTCTCCTTTCACCCTTTTGAAAGTATTAACTCTATGAAGGTCGTATAAAGCCTGAAGAAGTCTTAGTCCTGTAGGAGAGCCAGAGACTTAAAAGAAAGCTGTGTGACCTGCCCCAGGGAGCAGAAATGATTCTGTAAAAGAAGAGTTGCAGGAGTCTAACTGCAAGTTTCCAGGTAACTCTGAGACACAGATAAAGTGTCCTGAGCTGAAATGCCCTTGCAAACACTTCTTGTTGATCTTCTTGAGTTATGGATGGGCCTTCACATTGCAAACGGCTGAGCTAGCATGTCCTATTTGCATACAGAAGAGTTTTTCATACCTCTATGGAAAGTGTAAGCACACCCCGCATCCTTGCCAGATGGCAGAAAAGATGTGATAAATGCAGAACTACAGAATAGAATGTTTGCATAGACTTGAATAATGCAATAGAGAAGAAGTAAAAATATCATCATGGATGAGTCCAGACTGGTAAAATCCCTGTTTCCAACTCTGATCTCCTTGCTTGGCATGTACTGATGCTTATGGGTTATACACAGGGAAAGGAGAGACAGTGCCAGGTAAAGCACACACTGAAGCACAGGTCTTTCTGGGATTATTTACCTGACTAACTGCATTCAGCAGGTTTCAACAGAACATCCTACAGCACACCAAGAACAGTGAAATCCCAAGGGCTGACCCTAGTGCAGCTCCCCCAGTCCAGCTCACCTGCAGGGTGGCACAGGATCCTTCCAGAAGGGCAGGGGGACTTGTAATCCCAAGAGAGGGAAAACCCAAATCCTCTCCCTGGGCAGGGTGATGCCTGTGTGGTGTGTGTGGGGCATCACCAGGCAGCAGTGTCCATGGGCAAAGAAGTGCAGCCACAAGCCAGCTTCTGCCTTGGCAGCTCTCACAACACCAACGCATCAGCAAGGGGGATGAACAGAAAAGCTGGCAGGGTTTGTAAAAAAATGAGCTGCCTCAAAATGTTTGTCTGTGTTAGGCTGATTTTCAAATCCTTTCATCACTCTTTTCCACCTCACTGTCATTAAGTGTAGAGAACATTCATGGGTATTTAAAGATCTTCCCATAAGCTGCATGTTAAACATTTAATTCTTGAATTATATCTTAAAGCCAAAGGAGGACTAAAGAGGCAGTAGCTCTCAAAATTTTTTAATTTAGTGGAGGCGGTCAGAATTGTTGCTAAAACCAGAGACAACTAAAACTATTGTAAGACTTATGAAAAATATCCTTTTTTTTTTTGTATCAATGAGAACTGACGAAGTATCACTGAATTTCCCCATTTACAGTGGCAATAAAGCATGTGGACTGAAGAAATGCAGCTAATGAACAATCCTTCCTTCCCCTCAGAGCCCCTTTAGGACACAGTGGAGACCATGTGTGATACTGATATGTTAATGCTTGTATGTGCCTGCGGTCTTGAACAGCGTCTCTAACATGGCAGGCAGGAGAACATCTGAACCAGGCTGACATCGGACCAGACTGCAATATCTGAGTTTTATGAGTGCAAGCAGAACAGACAATCCTCTCTACCCTTGCTTTAGTAGTTTCCTTAAAGTCTGGGAAAATACAGAGAAAGTAAACAGCAAAGTAATTAAAATGTATATTGCTTACTTCATCATTATGGGTGGTTGAAAGTTTCTTGGAGAGATATTTTTTCTTTAGGAAATACCTGTGCTTTGAAGAGAAAAGAACATCTGTTGCAAATAGTATATTTTCTCAAATTACATATTATCCAAGCCTATTTTAAAAATTATCAAGATGTCTAATTTCAAAATACATTTTTAATATACAGATTCATTTTATGTCCAAATCATCTTTCAGAACTTCAATTTAATTGTAGTGAAAACTGTAAATGAGAGTCAGAATCTAAATGAAAAGTTTACAAATATTGACATACAATGTTATATTTTATTAAAATAAACATTTTATATCTTATTTAGTAGATTGCTAAAATGAATATGTGTAGGGGTTTGATTTTTCATCCTGAATCAAGTTAAGTTATTTTTTTTCAAATATCAGCTTTCCCAAGAAAAAAAATATTATTCCCTCATCAGCTCTATTCCTTATAAACCTTTATTTAACAAGTATATGATACTCTGATTTCTGCCAGCAGATCACAATGAGAATATACTGTGGTAGAAATTAACTCCATCTTCTTTTCTGAATTATCTTAAGCAGCTCTGTTATTATAATAGGCTTGTGGGCATATATTATACAGTGACACAAGGCATAACCTTTCCCTTTCAAGCAGTTTCTCATTTCCTGACTTCAACAAACATAAGAGAATATCACATGGTAAAAGAATGCTGTGAAAAGTACATTGAATCATCTGGCAGTATTTAAACCATGAGATGACATTTTATTTTGCTTATTCTACATGGAAATTCCTAACATCAGCTCTTGCTCAAAGACATCAGTTCAGGCTCTGCTGTTTCTTTTCAAACATTCTTTATTCCTCTTTTCTTGTTCTTGTTATATCTTTTTATCTCTTAGCTGGAATGTGGATTTCTGTGGATGTCTAAGAAGAGATAAACACCCCAAATCTGAGCTTTTTTTTCCTTCTGAAGAAGTATGAATACTGAACATTCTAACAAGACTTTTATTTCTTTCTCTTTCTCTCTCTCTTTTTTTTTCCTTAAATCACTTCAGAGTCATAGTTAATCAATAGTGTGTTAATAACAAACGCTCCATGGCTTCCCTGATACTTCAGGGAAGCTCTAAGGGAACCTTCCATAGATAACTGTCAAAATAATTACATAATAAATATGTTTAAATCACTTTATTTCTGCCAAAGTGGCCACTATGCTCTGGAGGTTCCATCTAAAAACACAGTGCTTTTTAGTCCAGACTACTTGTACACCTCAATCTGACCATTCTCTTAAGAGCTTTCTTGGAGAAGATCCAGAGCTCTCAACACCTTGAAGGGCTGAGCTCAGACACAGAATTATTTCCCTGAAGAGGCAGCACTTAGTGAAGCCATAAAAGAAACAATTCAGGGAAAAACTATGTGGCAGTATAAAAAGAAAAGAAAATTAACAAAGCACAATAACACATCAGTTGCATACCTTCAGAGACAAGTAAACAATACATTACAACCAGCAATTAGCAGCCAATTGCTGCCATTCAAACCAAAGGGAAAAGGCTTTGCTGTTATAAGGGAGGGTCTTATGACACCACATGTGTTTTCATGGATTTGAAACCCAGAAAGGATGATTAGATCTTCTAGTTTTACTTCCTTCATAGCACAGGCCATAAAAATTCATGCTCGTCCTCCCATTCAGTAATGACTTGTGTGCTGGCAAGAGCAGTGTGCTCCCCAGGGGCACCTCCAGCCCCAGTCTGAAAATTTCAGCAGGGGAAAAAGGAGGTCTCTTGGCCCTTACAGTCTTGTTACAGTCCATCCATTCCAGCAAAGGCTTACCAGCCCACACTTGCACTCCAAGACCAACATTACGTTATCCAGTGACATATAATTATACACGACAGCTCGTGATTCATTAGTTGCTTCAAGTGTTCCCAAATGTATCTTGGTTTTGTGCCACTGCTGATGATGACAGCAGCTCCCAGCTGGACAGGACACTCCAGCAATGCACTACTTCACTCTACTGCACATACTGCAATTTGGGAAGACCCAGCCAAGTTGAAAATTAGTTTGTTACAGCTACAATACCTTTGTCTATCATTTCTGCCTAGAGAAAGGTAGACATTTCAATGTCACAAAAAATCTCCTGTTTATCTCAAAAAATGTGATTTTAAATTCTTTGTAGTCACAAAGTCAATTATTCTGTACTTCAGCTGACTCCATGGAAGACACTTTAGGGTGCAGCTTACCCAAGGAGAGGGGGAATATGAGATTACAGCATTAGATATGGTATTAGACAGGCCAGAGCACCATGACCTTACTGTGTTCTTTATTGTTGTTCCCAGCAGGTTTAGGGATTGTTCCAGTACATATGAAAAAACACCTTTTTTTGAGAGTAAAAATTCTGTTATTTTCTACCCAATCAGAAAGAAACAACTTGGAGAAGAGGTCATAACTATATTTATCCCATAAAATAGCTTTGCTGTAATCATGCATGCAAGCTTTATTGAAGGAATTTTCTTTTCTCTTTGTTTTATTTATTTATTTATTTATTTATTTATTTATTTTTGGTGTGTGAATAGTAACTTCTAAACTTATAAAAGCCATGAAAAGACACTGTGTTTCTTTCCGGGCTATATAAAATAAAAGCCTCAAAACACATTTGCTTATCAGCTTAATACCCCTATATAAGGTGCACAACCATGCCCAATTTTTGTTGTAGAGGGAATTCTTTTTTTAGTAATACAAGAATCACACCTGTAAATGAGCACTTTTAATCTTGGGGATGCAGAATTCCTTGCAGTTGGAGAGGAAAGATTGTTTGATGAAACCACGGAGGGAAATAACAGAAAAACTCCTTGGATTACACCACTAGTGCCTGTTCCATACAAAAATGTGGCATGGTAGAGTTACATATACATCACCCATGGTCTGAGATTGTGTTCTACCCCTCCCACATTTTTGCAATAGTGCAAATTCAGAGTTTGTCCCACTCTTTAATAAATGTTGGTGAGATCTGGGCATACAGAAGATGAAATTGTAAATGGCACATGGAAACAATGGCAGCAGCAAAAGATGTCCAGGCCCCAGGGGAATTTTCCTGAAAGTTAAACAAGAGGTTTCATTGTTCCTATATGGAGCATATCAGAGTAAACTCTAGGAAAAAGTCATTTAGCTCTCAGAGAGGAAGTACGGACTTTCAAAAGAGAAAAAGGAAGACAATATGAAGGAAAAAAAAAACCAAACTAATTTGATTTATTCAAGGCAGAGACATTTTGCTCACAGATAAGAACTGACCAGTCTCAAAGACAGGTCTTTTCTAATGCTTGGCTTTTACTGAGTTTCACAGGTTGCTCTGCACTTTGCAGCAGTTACATTGCCTGTTTCAGTAGTACAAAGAAAGCTGGAGGCTTAGGTAACCCGACCTGACTTCCTAGTAACAGCCCAACAGCAACCACACAGTGTCTGCGAAACATCCAGGAGATGCCAGACAAATTATCTCCAAAGTTTTTCCAAAACAAAAGAGAATCTTTAAAGACATTTTATTATCCATAAACAGTTCTGAGACAGATAGCAATTTAAGGAAGACAAGCAACTTCAGAAAGAGTGGAAATTCTGAATTCATGCCCAAAATTAAAATAACTTTTTAATAACTTGCCCTAAAAGAGGGATTAATGAAAGCTCTTTCACATTTTTACATAAAGCCAGACTCTGGCAGATGTGAGATAGATTACTACATACAACATAAACAGTATTTGGTCTTTTATGCTGGCAGCGGGGAGTGTACATTTCTGTACTTGAATAAAAGACCATTTCTAGCTCAGCAGAGGATGTAAACAACCCTGGTCACCAGCCACACTCCAGGAACCCCCAGGAATACCTGGGCAACCTTTCTACTAAACCCTAAAACCAAGGTAAGGGGCAGGCGGGGGGACACAGCAGCAGGCCTGGGGCACTGTTTGGCCTGAACACCAAGATTCATCAGCAGTGTTTGCTTTTCTGAAGGCTGAGGACTGCCAGCCCCTGCCCAGCTGAGCTCCTCAAGCTGTAGCTAGGAGACTGCCTCCAGCACATTAAAAATACATCCCCTGCACCAGTCGCTGACTGTATGCAAGTGAGGGGAGAGGCCCTGGATGCTGCTGGACCCTGGCTGCAGCAGCACAGGGAGATGGCCACCAGCAGAGCCCCAGCCCAGCTTGCATCATCCCACCCCAGCAAGGGCTGCCAAGGCTGGTCCCACTCCTGCTTCATGCACCACTGCTCTCACCCAGGTGCTGCTGACCCAAAATGCCCCCAGCAGATCAGTGGCAACCTGCCTTGCTAACAGGCTGTTTCCTGCTGCCCCCCAGCAAAGCAGGGAGGACACCATGCAGAGCAAGCCCCATGCACCCCTCCTTCAGAGGAGGAACATGGGAAAGGAGATAAAGGCACTTCCTTGTGGGCAAAGCTCAGCTGGAGCCAACCAAAGTTACCCTAGCACACCATCTTTGGCCCTCATGAAGCCAGGCTCCTACACTCTTTTCTGTAAAACCAGATGGGACATCATGCTTGGCTTAACCACTACTAAAATGTTGCAAGAAATACAGGCCCTCTGTCCCTCCGTCACCAGGCTGGAAGCAATGCCCTGGGGAGCCCTGTGGCAGCCACACATCCCATTCCCAGACAAATATGAAAATGGTTGAAGCTGATTTTGTATCTCCAAACCTGAGTGATGTACTATGTTGCTGGGAGTTGGACTGTGTGTGGTCAGGAGTGAGGTGACAGGTTCATTTGGGTCATCAGCCAGTGAGATGTGCCTTGTTTACACTGAAAACACAACTCTAGGGTGAAAAGCATGCTAAAATGTATGCCAGAAGAGAGAGATCATTTATTACCAATTATTCCCTGTTAGTGCTGCCCTGCACATTGTGCCAAGCTAAAGGTAAAACCTATGGTAAAAAATTACAGGGTTCTGCACAGAGGTTTCACTGTCTCTGCAGAAATCTGTGGCTATTCCTAAATTCCCAACCACATTCCAAGGACACACAGTTGCAACACAAGAATATTTGTTTTTGGGAACTGTGCTTTCATAGTACAGCAGGAGCACTGAGCAGAGGACCTATGAGGAGCTGTATGTGCCATAACCACAAAAGCACCTTTGATGAACTGGATCTCTTGCATTTGCATATTTATGATTAAATGTAGACAGGAAAAAAATGTAATTTTCTTAAACTAGAAAAATCTATATCTCCAGTGCAACATTAGTATCCATGGAGATACAGCACAGAAAGCTATTCTAGTGTTGGTTTATGACATCTTTGTTCAAAACAGCAGAGAAGCACAAGGACTAATACCAGTTTAGTTGCTTTGAAATGAATATATTATTGTACCACAGCACTTTGTGCACATGGATGCATATGGCCACAAAATCACCTTCCCCACCTTCTCCTTCTGTCCTCAAGACTTTCTTCTATGCTTAATTCTCATTGGTATTACTATCAATAATTCTTAATATATCACCTTACAGTGATCAATGGAAGTTTAACATCAATCTGTTTTAGCTATTGTTACACCTTGGAATGAGCCTGGCAACATTTAGGTGGGATCTGGGTTTGCAGGAGCACAAAAATAGGCTTGCAAAAAGGGAGTACATAATGGAACACCAGGTAATCACTTAAAAGATCACAGATTGCACACATTTATTTGAGAGACAGCACTGAAACACGGGAGAGGCCTACTTAGTGTTGTCTTTCCCTTTGTGTTTCCTCTAATATCCTGATCCCTTCAAGCTGTTAGTCATAAGAAGAGCTTTATTAAAGTTGCTGAAGATATTATAAAAGAAAAATAAATACAGTGACCTGATAGAGCAAGAGCTGGCAGAAGTTTGGAAAGCCCGCATGTTGTTTTCTTTTTGAAATCTTGGCAGGCATGTAGAGAGCTCAAACCTGCTCCCACAGCCTAGTTGTCATTCCCCATCGTGTGGTAGCCACCTTTACGATACACCAGGTATGGTCCTGAGATTTTTATGAGTTTTACAAAACGTGTTGCACAACCTGGAGACAAAAACATATAAAGAATACATGAGCTGTGCAGACGCTTTGCAGACAGCGGCTCCCCCAGACAACCACGTGGCTGTTTACAGTAAACGGTATCGCCTGTTAATCAGGCATCTGTCTGAAGCAAGGCTGGAGGCCACATCCTCAGTCCCCCAGCAGTGCAGAAGGCTGGCTTCTCCCTAACCCATTGATAACCAGCTGTTTTAAGATTGGTTTCTAATGCACTACAGGGCTCTATCAATCCCAGACAAAGCTGTGTTTGAAAACACCTTTTCTCAAAGACTGGCATGTCCCTGATCCTTCATGTCAAAATCATCCTTAAAAAGATAAAGTAAAACGTTTCTTGGATTCCTTTTATTTGGGGTTAACCAAGAGGGAGTCTAAAAAGCACATTTGAATTTTATCTATAAATCTAACTAGTTGGCATTTTCAGCCAGATTTGCCAGGGTGACAGTAATAGCTCCTTCTAGCCTTACTGTCAGCATTGAACTCAGTAGTCCTGCTTGTGTGGTCAGGTCGACCAAGTTCAACACTCATTATAGAAACTGGTTGTCAGCTCCTTGTTTGTACAGCTGCTTGAGGTTTGTTCTCCAGTGTTTTGGGGGTCGGGTGTGTTCTGTTGATGAGCTGTGAGTGCCAGCACCCTGTCTTCATTGGGGAGCATGGAAGGATGCTAGCTGCAAACTCCTGCAGAGACACTTGCCCAACGGGCAGCACACAGCTGCCTGCTACACTGCCATCACCACCGGTCTAGACAGAGGGATGTCAGAAAACTTGCAGGATCACCTAGGAATCTTAACGGGGGAGCACAGATGCAGAACAGCAGCTTCTCCAAATGTTCAAATGACATTTCTAGCAACCCCCGGTTGTGTTCTTTTTGTATGCTCCATGCCCATATCTGTGTACACATGAAAGTGTATATTAATACGTATTGTTTAATAATATTCTTGGAATAAATATCATCAATACATACTGACTCTTCAGCTATCTCACTTTTACGTTATGCACATATATAAAAATATGCTTATATGTTTCTCAGTCTTTGCTTTTTAATTTGGACCCTTCCCTTGTTGCTCCTGTTTTCTATTTTTCTTTCAGCACTGTTCTCTGACATCCAGCTGTAACACAATTCCTTAGCTCTTACCAATCCCTTTAAGAACACTTTGTATTGTGGGTAGATTTGGTTTTGGCTTTAGTTTTTGTTTTGTTTTGTTCTGGTTTTTAATGTGGTCATGAAGAAGCCTGAGGACTTTCTGAACTTCCTCAGTAACAATTACAAAAATCTCTGAAGCTGGTTGAGGTGGGCCCATCCCAAGCAGTAGGGGAATTGCCTTTTCACTCACTCTGTGCTTGAAACCAAGTAGGGATTGCAAAGGTAAGGACCCTTTCTGCAGCCGCAAGCCCATAAGGAACACCTGCTTAAAGAATAAAAGGTAAGGGCTGATTCAGTGCAGCTCCTGAACAGGCTGAGCAATGCATTCTCTGTGAGTGCAGGGTTTGCACACCCTTGGTAAATCACATTAATACTTCCTGTGCACTGTCCTTGCAACATTTAACACGAAGAACAATTTTCCCTTGATGCACAGCACATATTTTTTTCAGTGCAATCCCTGAAATAAATAGCCATCCATGCTGCAGAGTGAGACCAAAGAAAGAGTTTTTGTTGGACAAACCATTTGAGAATATAACAATTATAAATAAAGCGACTAGGATGTCTTCCACAAACTCAAGCAAACAAACAAACAAAAAAATAAAAACCCCAACCAACAAACCAAAAAACTAACAAACTAAACAAAATTGAAAACAGTCAATCAAAAAAGCTCCAAACAGACCCCAAACGAAAGATAAACTAATAAAATAAAAAAAAATCTCTTGGGAATGGCAAGTATCCAGATGATGGGGTTTTTTTACCCATATTAGTTAACACAATTATACAACAGCTGCAGCCCTCTCAGCAGCCCTACTCAGGACAGTGAATAAATACCTTGCAGCACTGGTCCCCATGGGCCCAGCCACATCTCTTCTGGTGAGAGAGGCCCCACACCTATGACTTGGCAACGTGATGGAAAGAGGGATATATTATACACCATGACAGCCATGGTGAAGTGGTGTTGGCCATGACTGATTAGGAAAGGAGCTGTGTCATTCCTTATCTTGAATAACTTCTCTTACCTCATGTATATTTTGTTTTATCCCTGAAAGAAAACAGTGGAGGTTGGCAGATGGACTGGAGCTCAGTTGGCTATCCTACTTCAAGCAGCTGCAATTTCTTGTGGTCTAATTTTAACTGGATCACAGTGTGCACTTGTAATTGAAACCAGTCATTTTACTGTTAGGATATCCTACCCTGTCAAGACTGAACATCTGCTTTAATGATCCTCAAAATTACCTTCAAGTCTACGCAAAATAACCTTTTCCTGTGCTTGTACTTCCCTTTTTACCATGTCTTCCCAGCAAAAAAACACTGATCTCAAACCCACAGTCTTATGCAAAAATATCTTAAACAATTCATAGTTTTTTGATCCATATGCCTCTACCTATTGCCAAATATTTTTATTTTAAATCCATACCATTTCAATAAAGAAACATGACTAATACATACAGGATATCTCCAACATCTGCCATAAGAAAAATGAATTGATGAACCCATATTTTTTGTGCTTTTCTACTACACAAGCCAAGTTTCAGCTTTCAAAATAAGCAGGGATGGGCCAAACATCATTTAAGTCTGCTCAACAATATAAAAAAATAGACACACTTTTTTTTTTTCCCAGACTCTATTCATAATGTTCAGTGATTGACTTAAAAGCCCAGTTCATCAAAGCTCAGTTTCTCACCTGCTCCTTATGAGGAGACTCCCTTTGGCTTTCAAGTTCTCATCCTGGACCAAAGGTTGCAGATGACTCTGTTGATGTTTATAAAACATCAGTACATGATTTGGATGTTCTTGGAAGTAATATGACCCAAATCATCACCAGCTTTTGCCTACAGAAGACTTTTGAAAACAATGCTTTAATTTCTATAGGGAAATTGGCAACATCCAGAAAAAAAACAAAACAAAACATAGCACTAAAATTCACAAGTTGAGACTTGAAAGCTTAGCAGGTGAGTGTGTACCTTCTCCTGTTAACATGCAATTGAGGGCAAAACAAGGATTTGCATACTCAGTCTGTAAGAGCTCATATCCTCAAAATTAATCTTACCAATTCAGCATTATAATTTATTTTTCAAGTACTGACTTTAAAAGAGGGCTAGAAAAAAGTCCTAGAAAAGTGGCAAAAGGGTAAACAATCATGTATTAGGTAATTTGAATTTTCAGTCAAAATATTAGTATTAATGAATTAAAGTTAACTTAAAATCGCAATAAAGACATTTCACTGGCAAAGAGTATTGTAGGCTGCTGTATACTATATTTCTGGACAGAAATGTTTCCAAATAAAGCTAATGGGGTTTAAATTACGAACTTGTAGAAGCAGCAGGGAATTTAAGAAAAACAACACATTGAATCGTGTTTTCCATTTGCACTTTTAATCACAGATTTCAGAACCAGAGCCCTTGTAGTGATAGTGATGTTACCCTGAGAAATTCTTATTAGAATTCAGAAAACCAGCAGTGCTTCAGTCAAAACACTGCAGAAGTACCAAAACTGAGAAAAAAATTGACTTTGTTCACCACAGCAAGAAAGGGATAGAAAAGCCCCAAGGAAAATACGTTTATTCATAAATCCAAATTATATTAACTTAAACAATTAAGTGGTAGTTCAGAAGCACTAACTGCAAGCCAAAGTGCTACAATGATGTTTAGCTGCAGATTTGTTAGTTGGCACTAAGCTTCAGTTACTCGTGTTCAGGGACCAGCCTTCATCAATTAAAAATGATGCATGTCTCTTTGTCTGAATTACTGCTCATTTTAGGGACAATCCATCCATCTGGAGGGAAACTTATCCATCTAGCTTTTGACAAGATTTATTTTTTTTTAATTCTCTAATCTGATTTGCCAACATCAGGCTGGAAAATTCAATAATTAAATGTGTATTGATTAGGAAAACCATAGCTACGTCTGTTGCAATCTGCTGTGCTATGGAGGGGATAGCAAAGGCTTCCTATTATTCATCTGGACATCTTTCACTCCTGGGGAGAGTGCTCTACCATTCTCTGCTACCTACTCTTTGATAATTAAGACAGGCAATGACCCACGTACTATGGTTAATTCTAAGTTTTTCAGCAGATGCTGGAAAATTTGGCTTAAAATGTCTATCCAAACGTTGTCATTCCACATGTTTATGGGAAGGGAGGACAGACCTGCATGTTGGGATATCACAGAACAGGCAGTGACACAAAAACAAATGGAGCATGAAATTAAATTTTAGAACTTGTGCAGTGTTTTCTACTGCAGCAATAGTCAGGTAATGAAACTCCCTAGGTTCAAGGTATCAAATGATTTCTACAACCCCACATATTTAATCGTGGAACACAGTCAGGTAATGATTAAATTTGCCAAAAGAAGATCCAGAAGAATATACTTAGATTCAACAAAGCAGTCAGGAGGTTGAAGACATTTCAAACCTTGAAATAGGCTGGAAACGTCTGGTCCCCAAGCAAAGGGGTTTCATTTTTATGCAAAGAGACAGGAAAACTATTTGTGGATCAGAGAAAACATCTGTTTAATACCATCACTGAAGGAGCCTGAACAGGGCTTTTGGAAAAGGGCACTCATTACAAAGTTCATACAGTAGTTTTGAAATTCTGATTTGTGCAAGTAATACTGAATGAGGATTTCTTTTTGGTTTTATTTTTTAAAAAACTGCTTCTATGAACTTTTACTTGGCTCTCATTTTTATCTCATTTTCAATTCAGTAAGGATGGTTGCAGGTCAGGTGGTCTTTTGCACAGAAAGCTTCTAGCTGTGTGATCCAGTCTCTTAGACATCTTTCAGTGCACACACAGCTTTCACAGTCTCTTGAGATTCTAATTTGTTTTATTTACTTTTTTACTAATGATAAACACAACCATATAGTGCAACTTTATTAAATACATTGTGTGAGAAATGTGACAAATGTAAAAGCAAGAAAATACAGCAGAGCTGATCCAGGATAAAGCATGGGTTTCTTGAAATAGACATCTTGTTCATATAAAAGTTGCAGGATTTATTTGTTCATTTGGACCATCTTTTCCTCAAATGGCTGAAATGTTACTCCAGCAGATAATAAATCTCTTGATTCTCTTGTCTGGTCAATCACATTCTTAGTCTGGTATTTATTCCTGCAACTATAGTGACTAAATACATTCATTGCCCAGAATCACAAAACTGAAATTGCTTCCTCCTTTGTCATTACCGAAAAATGCAGCAATTAGAAGTAGACTTTTAAAATAGTGACTTTTTCTCTTCCTGCAGTTTACAAAGCATCCCCAGCAAGTTTGGGGCGATGTAAAGTGATGCACAAATAACTTCTGATCTGGATTGTCTCATATGCCATGTTTACTATCACCAAGGGATTAGGTTCCAAAAAATAGCCCCAGTGAAATTTGTAGCATTTCAACAGCACATAGCATGCATGTCAGTGAAAAGAAATGCCAGTGCACCCAGCAGTGACATGCCCCAGCTGAAAACGCCTTCTGTGACATGCATGTTACTTCTCTGAAAGCCATGCCAAATGTTATAAAATGCTGAAGTTGTTTTGTCACATGAAGCCAAGCCATTCCTATTCAGCAGTGTTTTTGACATAGGACACTCTGAAAAAGCTAAACAAAATGCAGAAAGTTTTTTTTTCCTGTATGTAGGTGGCTAACTGTTGCTGCTTGTGTTCCTTTTGTATCTTCTCTGACTTACTTCACATGGTAAATATACTGACATTGCTCTGGTTCTCTGAACAGGTATAATCCAGACATTGATCTGAAAAACTAGGATTTGACAGGGGAGGTCACAAAACAGCAACATAGTCCCCAGTGATATAGTTTGCATTTAGTCATGAGCTATTTGAAAGAGGCATTCAAGGGCATCTCTCTGAACAGCTCCTTGAGGAAGCAAATGAACCATCTGAATGGTGTGACATTCACTCACAAAATATGCTCCCTTGATCAAGCGACACTTTTTTCACTTATCAGGGTACAGGTTTGTATGTGCACTTCTGGCATCTCTTCCCCCCATGTGCTCAGAAGGGGCTGTCCATAAATGAGACATGGTCTTTAGAGTCTGTGCTCTTCAGAGGAGGAGCCGTGACGCCCTGAGGGTTTGCGGTATCATCGAGCAAGAGCCACCGACTGAAAGGATCATGCTTCCCTAATAAAAATTTTAAAAAGCAATAAAAGAAAATTTACAGTGTGGAGAAGACTTAGAGGTTCAGTGGGAAAGGCTCTGCATGCCAGGAAGTGCAGCCGAGGTCTGCATGGCACAGCAAGGCAGGGCTTTACAACAAGGATAAGCCAGGAGAAAGGAAGGGTGGAATCTCCCGGAGGTACTTTAAAACAAGATCCTCAGAGCTGCAGATTTGTTACGGGAAGAAGGAGGTTTTGATTGTATCACATCCAAGCCTGTTCGTGGTTTAATCCCCCACTGTCAGGACCTGACTCCAGCCACCCCTTCCTGGAGGAGGTGGTGTTTCTTGCCACCGACACGCCGCTTGCAGAACAAGGGCTGGGATTCAGCCTCCCGCAGTAAATCACATCCCCCGCAGCTCCCTTCACAGACGTGCCTGAGGAGATAAGAGGGCCCGGCATCTGTGCTGGCTGCCAGGAGGCCACCCCAGCCCACTGGGGCTGGGAGCCGGGTCAGCAGCCATCAGCAGGGGAAGAGCCAGGCATGGCCAGGGATGCCCGGCCCTAGGAAGCAGCAGCACTTGTTCCAGGCTTTGCCGAAGGCCCAGAGAGACACACCAATGGCAGGGAGACCCCTTAGGTGTAAAGGGGAGGAGATATTGGTTCTTGGCAATTGCAACAGCCTGTGTACTCAGGGCAGGCTCTGTCTTCCACGCTGCTGCAAGTTTTGTGGCTGTTTTCCTTTTGCTTACTTAAAGTGAACATTTCCTGTTGTGGTGTTGCTTCAGACAGGAATTCCCTCATCTCGCCTTATCTGTCTCCCAACTATACGGAGGTGGCAGAAAGGGTCAGTCTGACATTTTTCAACATGAGGCTTTTTGTTTTGATGACCTGCTCGCATTCTCTGCAGATCCTTTGCCACCAAGACAATCATCTCTGCTGTCTACAGAGCACATTCCCTCTGCGGAGACCAATGGGCTTCACAAGCTCTTCCAAATTAAGCCTCCTGACACCCTTGCTAAGCACTGTTATCCTGAGTCTCCAGAGGAACTTTTAAACAGAAAGAGATTAAATAACTTCTTCAAGGTCACATAGCAAGTGTGTGACAAAGCTGGGAAAATAACATAAATTACTGCAACTCACCATCCTTTGTCTCCATTAGCTTCCGCCTTTTGTTGTTATTGCTGTTAATAAACACAGACAGCATTACAGCAGGCACAGTTTCCAATGAGGAACAGAGACCACTGCTCCAAGCATTGTAAAAAATACACATTAAAAGATGGTTTGTGCGTTGAAGAGGTTGGAATCCAAAAATAAGCATTTCAGTCGTTGCTGGGACAATCCTGTCCAATCTTGAGACTTTGAGTAGCCCGTCACTCAGCATTTAACAAATGCAGCCATGGATCCCTCCTGTATAGAGGAGGCAGGGTGCCAGGCACATGAGGGGCACTGAACTTAAGCGTACTTTATTTTCTGTCTTGTATTAAAAAACACAAAAAGCAGACAGGATTTTTGCTCATTTCCTGCAAATGGAGCTGAGGGGAAAAATTACTATTAGCACTGACTGACCTATGAGAAGCACACACAGAGCTGAGCAGGACAGTGCTGAAAATTCAACTCAATAGCAATTCCAGTACCAGCCAAGCCTGATCTAAAGCCAATATTACAATGTGCAGTGCTGCCAGATTCAGGCCTGGCTGCCTTTACAGATTGGTCACAGGTTTCTCTCCAGTTATGAAACAGCTTCCAAACTTCAGACGTGAGAGCAATGTGCTGACTCACTGCCAGGTATGTCATGCACAGGACAATAATGTCCAGGAAGTACAAGAATCTGGAATTATTTTAAAACTTATTTTTATTTAACACTTCTTAAGCTCAATATATAGCAATAAGTTTCTGCTTTTTCAACTCCTCCTGTATCCTGAGCTACAGACTAGGTGATCAGGCAATAAGTAACTCCAGGCACTGAATTTACAGGGAAATTGTTGCACTTTTCAAGTGGTTGAAGTCATTAACTCATACCTTATTACAGCAGCTGAGGCGTGCAATAATCAGCCCCAAAAGTACTGCTCTTTGGGTCTTAATGCTCAATTAATTTTCTGGAATCCACATCAAGAAACAAAGGAATGAAACCACAATAAGAAGAACCAAGGGAAGAGTTGTTGTGTTTCCTTTATTCTTTAATTTCAGTTTTGGTTTATCAGAATTATAAATACTTTAACAAAAAACAATGCAGGTCAAACTTGCTGCCAGTCCAAATTTTTGCTCTATTTCCATTGACTCAAATAGAATTAATTACAGAGGACAGAGCACAAGTCCACCTACTCCAGCATGTGTCTCCAAAAGTGCCCAGCAGTGGATACCCAGGAAACAGTATCCGGATGGGGCAAGCACAGAGTGGTATTGTTTTGGGATATCCCCAGCGCTCAGCATCTCTGTGAATCAGAGATGGTGTCTTTCTATCTAGTATCCTATCAAACCCTTCTTGAACCAGTCTTGAATGTCCACAGCATTCTGCTACATGAAGATCAGTGATTTAACCTTGCAGGATGCTGAGAAGTGAGTCCTTCCATTTGTTCTGTACTTGGCAACTGCCAGTTTTCTTTGGTGTCATGGCTTTCTCTTCAGCTGTGTATTACTGGGGCATAGCTGAGAAAAAATATGCAGTAGTTGTCCAGCCTCCAAAGATCAATGGTGTTCTTTTTTGAAAGGTAACAAGTGCTGGTTTGAGTGTTTATTGGAAAAAAAAAAAAAGGACAAAATGCACTTATGCATTTTGCACAGGCTTACAGAAGGGGTTTTATGTCTGAAACATAACAGAAAATCCTTACCAAAAAGCTCCACTTCAAAGCAGTGCAGACGTGCAAGTTTCTGGAGAGGGCTCAGCCTCCTTTACTAGAACAGCTGCCTAGGAATGTTATCAATGTAAGCTTGGGAAACAATTATGCAACTCTGTATTCATGATCCAAGTGCAGTACTCCTGAATTTTCCTACTGCTTACAAGGCCAGAGTGTGCCTTTCTGGTTCTCTAGTCCGATCACATTGCTATGAATCTTAAAACAGTGCTTCTGTCATCAAGGCCACATTTTCTTTTAGAGATAAAAAAAGTTCATGCTAATTGGGAATTTAAGAACACTCTCTTGGGTGCCAAAAATCTGTAGTTGAGAGAGACAGAGACAATGCTCTGTTTTGTTTTCAAAAATTATAATAACTTATAAGGAAAATGTAATCAAGAAAGTCAGAAAATTATTAAAACAAATGCAAAAGCAAGAAAATTGACAGCATCAAATATCATGGTACAGTGGGAAGTGAATAAGGCAGGAAATAGGACACAAAATTAAAACTATTGTAAAAAAAATATTAGGGACGAGACAAAATTTAAGTGTAACTAAAATGAAATAAACCCTAACAATGATTTTAGTACAAGAGGGCAGATGTACTTAATAAATATTTCTGGCCCTGTGGTTGGGAAAAAGACAGATTTATATATACGATAAAATATTTTGCATACCAGTCATAACCATTCCTGAAGAGGATGCTAAACAGCAGAGTGCAAATGAAGATTTAATACCAACAAAATCAAATAATTCCCATGGGTGAATTTTAAAAGAGCCAGACAAGGTTCTCTTTAATATCCGTCATAATTTTTAGTAAGTTTTGGAACATCTAGTAATTGCAGAGGATTAAAAGAAAGCTGACTTTGTGACAACACATCAGAAGTATAAGCAGACATTCTGAGCAATCACACTTCCAACAGTGTGCTATCAGAGGCAGTGGAACAGCTACTGTTGGTTTCTATTAATAACAAATGTTAAAAGGTAACAAAATAAATGCCAATCAACATTTATTTATGTAAAACACATTTTGCCAAATTAATGTGGTAACATTTTCACAGGATTACATGTTTGGGCCATTCTTTACACATTGATATATTGCTTAATATCAGTGCTGGAGGCAGAGCCAGCACGAGGATGGTTTCCTGAAGGAACATGATGGGCACTAGGGGAAGACACTGCTGGAGCAGGGCTGAGGATTAGCATGCAGAGGGACGAGGGGCTTCTCCAACCAGAGGGGTGTGTAAATGGCCTACAAAGCTATTTAAAGGTAATTAATTAAGCAGAAGGCCACTATCAGAGTTTGAGGCATCAGAAAGGTCCATCTAGCACAGTATCAGGTACTAGTGAGCCCATCTCAGGCTGTGCATGTGTTTTAATAAAGCTTTGTGAAAGCTATTGAGGGAAACCAATATGAAGACAGTATTTGCAAATATGCTACCAGTTGCTCTAAGGTTTATTTATTGCTCCTTTTTTAATGGATTCTGTATGTGCTTTGAGCAATGAACATGTGACAATGTAGTTTGATCAGGGTTATGCTCTTTTACTAGTTTAGTTCAACACATACTGTTTATATAGATGATCTTTGCACGTGCTTAACAAATACTGCTTACATCTACAAACTCTCCTTTTGACCAGCTGTGTATCCCACAGTGAAGAGAGAGGAAGACTATTTAATGAGGTCCAGTCCAAACAATCAAATCCCAAATAACTGTTGATTAGCACCTATGTCATGCACTGTCTATGTACATGAAATATGCCTGAATTGTGTTTATGTTGAAAAATCGAAAATTTACTTTTCATTTTCTACCCACTACCATATGGCCAGTTTTTGGTAAATTATTAGCTCAATATGTTCTAAAACATTATTTTGCTTTATTTACCTAATCCTTTGTTCATTGACAGTTTTCCAATAAAACACAGTCTTTCAAATTTGGTTTTAAAATAAACAATTTCTTTAAAATATGAAAATTCTTTAAGATTCGTGGTGATGTGGCCCATGGATATACCTTCACAATTTCTCTTTTGTCATAAAGATTAATAGACTTTTTGAAATAATTCTATATGAGAGATGGAATATTAAACCTCAGCTGGCCAGTGCTTGTTATAAACAGATCTGATTTCAGCAAAAACTTGAATTTTCTATATGCTACTTAGTGAAACAAATGTTTCTTCTCCTTTAGCTCCTGGATGGTTTACATCCCTATTATAGAGTACACAGGATTTTTGCCTGTTTAATACACGCAGAAGGAATGTAAGTATGGAGTCACCAGGCAGCATTTGTCCGGTACACAAACTGGAGGTTTAAGACAAAAGACAACACAGCCTCAGCCGTTGATATCAATGGAGGAAGTATTACCCTAAGAAAATGCAAGTCAATTAATCTATCAGCTGCTTCTGACACTTGGTTCCTCCCTCCATTTCCTGTTCGCTCCTGCTCTGCTGACCTTTGAATCCCCTTGTTTCCTATCTTGCTAACTTCTTTTCAGCATCCTCATCACTGTTATCTTTAAGTATTCTGCTGCTGGCCCTCCTTCCTTGTTTTCTGTATGTCATTTCTAAAAGACCCTTTCTCAGTGAGAGCCTAATAATCATAATGGAAAGGGGAAAGCAGCAAAAGGTGAATGAAAAATCATAAAAAACATACATGTTGGACTGATTCCTGTAAACCCCCAAAGGCGACAATATCTTTACAACAACTTAGAATGAACTTTGTGGGAACAACATTTTAGCAAGAACTGAAGAAGCAAGCAGTGTTTAAAAATGCAGATGGCTGAATTAATTTCTTCAATTCTTTTAGTACCTAAAACAGCCACAGAAAAATTTCAGATATTTGGCAGCATTTGGAAAGTCAGATCTTATTACATGGATATTTTGAATGACTCAAAATGAAAATGACTGAAATACTTTATATTTTAAACATGAATTTTATAATTTGCCCTTTTTAAGGGATACCATTTTAAAGGCAAAAATAACCTAGCAATGAAATGTCCAGTGAAATTTCCAGCCAATCTAAATCAAAGCTGGACACTGCTCAGCTACAGAACAAAATATTTCAAATCTATGCCTGGCACTAACTATAAACGCACTCTGTGTTGCTGAAATACAAAGAATTCTGTAGATTTAAAAAGAACACAATTTGACATAGTTTCCTCTACTACCATAGCAACTGATACCTAAAACTAATACAAATGGAAGAGATCAGCTGAACTGTTCAGTCCTTTTCTTTTGAGTGTTTTATTTACCCAGATGTATTTTGAGAACATTTAGCAGAGAAGTTTATCCCAAGCTCTGGGTAGTTCTTCATGTACTCCCCAAAATAAAAAATGTCTTGTACAACCCACTTCCATCCATCATTAGTGCCATACAGGCAAACCAGTCCATCCCCAAACCTGGGTGACAAGTGTCCCACTCTCCTACACTCCCCTCCTTTCCCTTGCCAAAGCCTAGGGAAAGCTCTGCAACGTGCCTGGGTTACAAATGTGGGCTCCAATGCAAAGCACAGCATGTGATGGACTGACAGGGAGAGCTACCCTTCAGCAGCCCCTCTGATGGGGCATCCAGACAAATGTTATGGCTGGGAAGTATGAGAAGGAAAGCTGTCTCCTAGGCATATGAAAAGGTGGCTCAAGCTTTACTTGACCTTCCCTATAAATGGAAAGATAAAGACATTGACTGCTGAAACCTCAGCTAGAACAATGTGGTTGGTGTGGGGTTTTTCAGTTATTTAATATCTGTGAGTATTCAATTAAAGCAATGCACTATTTTTTTTTGCCTTTTTCCCCATATATTTGTTTTGGTTAAACGTCATAAACTTACTACAAATTTTAGCAGACATCACCATGGGAAAATAAGAAAAGTCACCTTGGCACCAACTGGCAGTTCTGCTAATCTGGGATACAGTCTCTGAAATAGGCAGGTATCAAGCAACAGAGGCAAAGAAGTGCAAGACTTTTTTTTCTGTTTCACCAAGACCTATTTTATATGAAAGACAAGCATTTAGAGTCTCTCTAAGAATGTCCCCACTATCACATTATTTTAGTGCCATTTCTGTCCTTTTAGCATCTGAGTGTTAACAGCATGATGCAGCTGTGTCCACAAATTCATTCCTGCCCCTGTAAAAAAGTGTGGCCTCTTCTCAGCTTTAAACTTCTTGCTGCCTCCTCATGAAGTGTCCTAATTACCTTGCCTGGTGCAGTCAGTATTTCATACACAGCAGCCACACTACCTGTTCCCTCCTTTCTGAGCTAAATACAGAGTGAGTCCTTTTGCAGCGCCAAGGGCAGCACAACCGCATGAGCAGCAGCTCCTCGGCCCCCTGCAGCATCTGAGTCAGCCACTGTGCTATTGCAGCATCTCTTCAAGAAGAAACATCTCTTTAAAGTTTCCTCAAGATCCATTTTCTCAACAGGATTTAGTCTTCCGTATGCATACATAGCCAGAGAACAGCTAGGCAGGCCAGCAGAAAGCAAGGATACAGTCCCTTCCCAGAAGACAGAAGTCTGCTCTGTGGTCTGTGGGACCATGGGCCAAGCCTCTGGAACAGCTGCTTCTAGACACTGGGTGCACCAACAGTGATTCCAGGTTCACACTGAGTACTCCAGGAAGAAATGTCCACTCTCAGCTGACTAAGGCATCTGACCAATGAGTATTTTCCAAAATAAAAAGTTTAGCTCAGAGTTCACTGCTCATCTCTCTAAGTTCTGCCAGTGTAATTTTAACCTGTTAGAATGGGGTCAGAGGTGCAGAGATCATTAGTTACCTGTGGTTGAAAACCAGAGAACTACAAATTGCTTAACGAATAGTTATTATTTTTTTTACCTTAACTAGAACTCCAAAACTGGACCTCTGTGATTGATGGCATCAGTAACTGGATTTAAATCAGTGCCCTGAAATTATATAATCTTATTTTTATTGTTATTATTAAATCAGATAAACAACAAGCAGAGTTTCACATGACTTTCAATTCCATTTTGGAAAACATTAACAGAAAACTTGGTTTGTTCTTGTTCCCTGGCCGACTGTCAATTGTTCTTCTAAAAAGTAAGATCATTTAAAAGAAAAAAAGGTATTTCTCAAGCCAGTGACAACAGCAAGGAGGTGAAAAAAGCCCAGCTAGCTGGTACTCTCTGCCAGCTGTTTGCTATGCATGCCAACTAGTCACATTAACATTGGGTATCAACTATCAAAAAGTTTAAAGCATTTGTAGACAAATCCAGGATTTTGAACTCCAGCTTAAATGTCCTCCCGAAGCCCAAATGTGTGAATTTGCACAGGCATAAAATCACCCTTGAAAGGAGAAAGATGGCATGAAGACATATATATATACAATTTTGCTTGCTTGTTTTTTGAATCTGTGATCTGTTCCTGTGCATGTGCTATGACTCTAGCAGTAGTTTAAATCATGTTTACATAGAAAGGAGGAAAATCTATATTAAAATGTTTGTACATCCTTTGCTTATCTCAGAAAATAAAATATTAAAAACTTAGATAGCTTCAGAAAGAAGCTGTCTTCACAAATCCAGCAGCTCCTATTTCTGGGAAACAACTATGGGCTGAGATCTCCTGGATGCTACTCAGAGTCACAAAGTGCTTGTAGAAATTGTCTCTCCTTACTATGGGAAGATCCTGAGGAACCACTATGCTAAGAATGTTCTTAATATAACTCTTGGTTCTTGTGGCTGTAGTTTAGTGGCTAGAAACAATGAAGAGGAGCCATTAACATGTGACAAGTCAGCTCTCCACAGGCTCTTGTCAAATACTCTGGGGACCAGAGCCTGGCAACCCTGTAACCTCCAATAAACCCCAAATACACAGTTTTCCCAACAAGCCTCAATCCAGAGCACAAGGAGCTGTGAGCAATTAATTCTTTTGCTCTTAAATCTAGACCCAAGTTCATGCCAACCTGCAATGCAGTCACAGCAAGTACAGGTTTGCCAGGATTGCCCACACTTGTCGTCAGATTGCCCTGTGTGCCTCATTGCATTGCAGAGGTAAGGCAGACAAGTTAACCAAAGACCTCTTCTTGAGTCTTGGGTTTGGTGCAGTGCCTTTTGCTTGATCTCCACTGCCCTGAGAATGGTGAAGAATGTAGCTCCTGCAATGGTGGTGCCCTTGAACTGGCAACATGAGCATATGAAGTGTGAGTTTTAAAAGCGCTTCCGTTGGCCGAAATGCCTAGAAAACTGTCTTCAGGGAGCAAGGTGAAGAAAGCTTTAAACTGTCATCCAGTCTCCTTAAATTTCAGAGTTGCTGTTCATTAGCTGAAGTATTAGCAAAAACTGCTGGTGTTCTGGTTGCCAGGCATGCATGCTGGCCAGCAGGAAGGAATCCTGGTACATCAGTTGAAAGCAGAAGATCCCAAGTCTCAAATCTGAAGGCTGCAGACACACAGGATTATGTTCTGGGGAACAAATACTACATGCTTAAACTTTTTTTTTTTTTTTTTACACTTTTCCTAGGAATGCATTTTAGCTGATATCAGAGACAGACAAGACAGCCCGATGGAGCTCTGGTTGAACACTCTTATGTCTCCAGGAAGGCATCCCCAGGAGAACATGCCAGCTGAAGGAAGGTGTGCTGGGCAGCCCCCCTTGTGCTCCTTCTCCCTGGCTTTCCCAGCAGGTCACCCTGCATGTCCCTGTGCAAGCAGCATACATGGGATCCTAAAAGGGATTCTAGCTCTGGAGAGGCATGGTGTGCAGACTCACCTCCTTCCAGCATGGAGCCAGGTCACAGAAGGGGACACTCCAGGAGCCGGTGTGTGAGGCACATCACTAAGAAGCCATAGTATAGACACAGCCTGCCGGAGCTGCACAACTGATGTCAATAAGAGAAAGATCAGACCCTTGTGTCTAAAATTACTTGCTTTAAGTTAATGTTAAACATATTGCCAAAGCATCTTACACAATTTCAATTATGCACTGAAAGAATCTGCATTGTGGAGTTCAAATTAAATTATATTGTTATTTATTCCAAGGAATGGTTGTGGTTTAATCACTGTTTACATTTATTGTCTTTTGGTTTACATTTTTTCCCAGATTAATAGATCATAAGATACCACCGCATCAAGATTTCACATTAAGGCAAGATACAATTTTAACATTATGTGGTAACTTTAAAAAACAGACAATTGTTAACCTCATCCCACTGAAATAACTCTCTGTTCCAAATTCATGTCCCTGGAAGTGCTGGAATGTCTTCATGACTAGGTGGGCTGCCAAATTGCTGACTGAGGGCTGGGGTCAGCTCCCTCACTGGTGTAACAGTAATGACTGCATGGAGCCATGCCAATTGAGATTTTGGCCCTCCATATAACTCTCCCCAGGATGTTCATTGTTTGATTATATGGAACATGCACATGCTGTGGACATGTAATGTCCTTTGAATGATTCACCCCAGCAAAATGACTTTGGGAAGCTGGCTAATACACAGAAATAAAGAACCTGACCTGTACATTAACCTCGTGAAGGCAGTCCCAAGTGTTCCCAGAACCCTTCGGTGTAACTGGTAATTTCCATCCCAAGCCAACCACCTAATTACAAACTAACTGCACAACTAATGCTCATCTTGCAACAGCTCAGTATTACTCTGGATCCTGACTGTGCTGTCAGATACCAGGTGCCTTCCCAGACTATCCAGAGGTTTACCCTGACCTATAAAATGCTGGCCTGGGTAGGGAAGGCACTTATGCATGCTGGCATATGTAGGCAGGTATTGAATCAACAGGTAGGAGAGTCCTGTGTTATCAGAGCAAGATTTGCTTTATACAAATTTATCAAGAACATCTGTATCAATAACATCACCGTAGTAACTATAGAGAAATAACTGAACTGTTAAAAAACATGTAGTCTTCACAGCTTCCAGATGATGAGTAATTATAGAAGAGAAGAGAATGAAGCATTTTCTTCTGCTCCTTCCTATCTAGCTTTCTTTGGAAAGACATTTGGCTACATTTCATTTCAGGTTACCACATACGCAGGACAAAATCTCCTGAAGATGCTTCCAGAATATGCAAATGCCACATTTTTCTTCAAGCAAATATGTGTTATTCAACACAATTTCAAGCAGAGAGGAAAAATGCTGTGCGGTCAGGGGAGAATATCATCGCAATATAATACACACACTATATGCAGGAGGAGTTAGAGGTCTGTGTGCGGGCTAAGGGTTATGATCTAGTAGCAATAACAGAGACATGGTGGGACAGCTCACATGACTGGAGTGTGGCCATGGATGGTTATGTGCTTTTTAGGAAAGATAGGGCAGGGAAGCGAGGTGGTGGAGTTGCTCTTTATGTGAGAGAGCAACTAGAATGTATTGAGTTTCGTGCAGGGGCTGATGAGGGGCAAGTACAGTAAGATAATTATTTGTTTGCCTTGTTTGTACAATATTAACTACCTAATTTGTAAGGCATGGTGATAGAATTTAAATGCTAATAAAATCTTAACTGAGCTGATGTAATCACAACAAAACAGATTTTATATGAGTACATATCCTGTGTGGAAGGAACAAAATACCCAGCAGGACCAGAACCCTGGACTTCCACAGGGCAAACTTTGGTCTCCTCAATCATCTATTAAGGGAAATCCCATGGGACAGGGTGCTAGAAAATAAAGGAGCTCAAGATAGCTGGTCAACATTCAAGGACCACTTCTTGCAAGCACAGGATCAGAGTGTCCCAATGGTTAGGAAATCTAGTAAGGGTGCTAGGAGACCTGCATGGTTAAAGAAGGAACTACTGGGCAAACTTAAGTGGAAAAGGAAAATCTATAGATCATGGAAGGAGGGGCTGGTCACTTGGGAGGAATATAGGACTGTTGTCAGAGGATGTAGGGAGGCAATTAGGAAAGCTAAGGCCTCCTTGGAACTTAACCTTGCAAGTCAGGTTAAGGATAATAGAAAGGGCTTTTTCAAGTACATAGCTAGCAAAACTAGCAATAGAGGCAATATTGGCCCATTGAGGAATGAGGTGGGAGCCCTGGTGACAGAGGATATAAAGAAGGCAGAGGTGCTGAATGCCTTCTTTGCCTCTGTCTTCACTCCTGCAGGGTCTCCCTATGAGCCCCAGATTCATATAGCCCCAGAAGAAGTCAAGATAGAGGAAGAGTTTGACATGGTAGATGAGGATTGGGTTAGGGATCAGTTGAGTAATCTGGACATCCATAAATCAATGGGTCCAGATGGAATGCACCCAAGGGTGCTGAGGGAGCTGGCGGAGGTCATTGCTAGGCCACTCTCCATCATCTTCAGTAAATCATGGGCAACAGGTGAGGTGCCTGAGGACTGGAGGATAGCAAATGTCACTCCAGTCTACAAGAAGGGCAAGAAGGAGGACCCGGGTAACTATAGACCGGTCAGCCTCACCTCCATCCCTGGAAAGGTGATGGAACAACTTGTTCTTGTCACTATCTCCAGGCACATCAAGGACATGGGGGTCATCAAGAGCAGTCAGCATGGTTTTATCAAGGGTAAATCATGTTTGACTAACCTCATAGCCTTCTATGAGGAAATTACTAGGTGGATAGATGATGGTAGAGCGGTAGATGTGGTTTATCTTGATTTCAGTAAAGCATTTGACACCGTCTCCCACAGCATCCTTGTGGATAAGTTGATCAGGTATGGGTTTGGTGACCAGGAAGTGAGGTGGATTAGGAACTGGTTGAAAGGAAGGAGTCAGAGAGTTGTAGTCAATGGGGTAGAATCTGGTTGGAGGTGTGTTACTAGTGGAGTCCCACAAGGGTCGGTGCTGGGACCGGTGTTGTTCAACATCTTCATCAACGACCTGGATGAGGGTATAGAATGTACCCTCAGCAAGTTTGCTGATGACACTAAGCTGGGAGGAGTGGCTGACACACCAGAAGGCTGTGCTGCCATTCAGAGAGACTTAGATAGGTTGGTGAGTTGGGCGGGGAGAAACATGATGAAATTCAACAAGGGGAAGTGCAGAGTTTTACATTTGGGGAAGAACAACACCATGTCCCAGTACAGGTTGGGGGCTGAACTGCTGGAGAGTAGTGTAGGTGAAAGAGACCTGGGGGTCCTGGTAGACAGGAGGATGACCATGAGCCAGCAATGTGCCCTTGTGGCCAAGAAGGCCAATGGCATCCTGGGGTGTATTAGAAAGGGTGTGGTTAGTAGGTCAAGAGAGGTTCTCCTCCCCCTCTATTCTGCATTGGTGAGGCCACATCTGGAGTATTGTGTCCAGTTCTGGGCCCCTCAGTTCAAAAAGGACAGGGAACTGCTCGAAAGAGTCCAGCGCAGAGCTACGAAGATGATTAGGGGAGTGGAACATCTCCCTTATGAGGAAAGGCTGAGGGAGCTGGGTCTCTTTAGCTTGGAGAAAAGGAGACTGAGGGGTGACCTCATCAATGTTTACAAATATGTAAGGGGTGAGTGTCAGGGGGATGGAGTTAGGCTTTTCTCAGTGATGACCAGTGATAGGACAAGGGGTAATGGGTGTAAATTGGAGCATAGGAGGTTCAAGGTGAATATCCGAAAAAATTTTTTTACTGTAAGAGTGACAGAGCACTGGAACAGACTGACCAGGGAGGTTGTGGAGTCTCCCTCACTGGAGAAATTCAAAACCCACCTGGATGAGTTCCTGTGTGATGTACTCTAGGTGACCCTGCTCTGGCAGGGGGGTTGGACTGGATGATCTCTCGAGGTCCCTTCCAGCCCCTAAGATTCTATGATTCTATGATTCTATGGGACTGGGATATGCTGTATAATATAATAAAGACAAATATGTGTATATATTAAGTAACATAGTAACATATACAAAAGCACATTTATGGGTCTGCTCTTACGCCTTCTCATACCAACATATATGAAGTTTTCTTGAACTTTAATATACGCTGAGCATTTGTAAGGACCACAGAATCTGGCCATATTAGAGGTAGTAATAGCGTGTAAGTCAGTTACATTCTAGAACAATTTACAGACAAGTGTCATATGTACTAAGACCTTACTTGGCTTGATCAAATCAATGTACTTAAGTCATCTTTCATTTTTTTAATTAAATGACAGATGTGTCGCGTACAAACCACGCATGTGTGTGGAGACTGTTAAACTACTCATTATAAATGCAGGTATTTCTGCAGTCAGTGAATCACTTGCAAATAAATTCTGCTTTCACTCTAATGAATTCTGCACGTTCAAGGATCCACCAAATATTTTCTTTGACAAACTTTCAGCTGATGGGTGCTACTCAATATTCACTGAGCACAGCTAGTAACCACACTGTGTAGTCCTTGCCTTGATTGGATGAGAAGGAAGACTTTGTCAACAAGAAAATAAGGAAGAATTATTAATTCACTTCCTATCTGAATATTAAAGCATTAAGAGTCTTTCTTACTAAAATTTATGGGACTTTGGGGACTTATTCATACCAGGAAATTAATTTCAACTCATTTGTATAGTGACTGGCTTAGTGAATCATAGATAAGTGACCAGCTCAGTTCTTTCATTATTTTTTTCATCCATCATTTGGCCTTTTTGCTTGTTTCCTGTATTTGACCAGATCTAAAATATATATATTCATGTGTATTTATATACACAAGTCCAAGAAACACCATGGTGGACACCTCCTTGGAAATCTGGGAAGGCAGAGATATGCTTTTGTGACCAAGGTTGCAGTTTTTTCAGGTAGTCTCCTCACTAAGCTTTCCTAAATGGAAATCTGAACTTAGAGGAGAGTGAATCAGGTCAAACATTAGCCGTACAAAATGTAGCCACCAGTTAGGCTGGTCAGCTAAACAGTCCTTTGCACCCAGTGCCGAGGTGGCCCTTTCATGGTGCAAGTCACCCCAGTAGTCCCAGAGCAAGGCAAATCACTATCTGAAGATATTTACCTCCATCTGGGGAGATGGGACTGTGGGGAAAACTTAGGCAACAGCTTAGTGAGAAACTTCAATTTTATTTATTTCAACACAAGTCAGATGCATCTCATCCATTTGTCTGAACTTGGGAAAATAACCAAGTAAAATAAGGAAGTCATAAGAGATTCAGTCTTTTTTTTATTACTCTCTACCAAGCTTCATATAAATGCTGGCTAAAGCATTTCTGTATCTAGAATAATAACATGAACTGACATTGCTGGCTGCAGTTCTTTTCCCCTTTCATTCTGAGGAGGCTGAACATGGAAAACAAGTCACTAGGAGGGAGGGAAGCATGAAAAATGTGTCTCTGTCTGCAACTGAAACCTTTTGCTTATTAATTCTCAAAGGACTTAAGGCAGAATCTCATGGAAGTTTAAAATCTGACAAATCTGAAGGGGTAGGGGGGGACACATAAAATAAGTCCTAAAACTTTTAAGGTAATAAATCACAGATTTCAGATTGCCCATTTCTTAGAATGTCATTTAAGATTAAAGAGCATGAGAAGGAATAAAATACCTTATCCTCTTTAATTATTCTTTTTCCAAGTAATCATTCCTGTGTTTCTTTTCATTTTACCTACAGAAGATTAATTTCTCTCTGTGCAATTTACAGTTAATTTGCAGGAGGTCAAACCTTTCCATGGCTTTTTTTGCAAAGAATGTAGGATAATCTCTGTGATGAACTGTCATGAAATAATATTCTGATATACCATACTTAAAAATTATCTAGACTTTATCTCCTATTAGACAGGTGAAAGATGCATCAGGTCACACATCTATTACTCAAATCAGTCAGACACAGTATCATTCTATTATATATGCTCCTGAAATTGTAGAAAAAGACAACTGAAGTTGCAAAGTACAGCGTACAGATGCTAGAAAGGCCCAAAATTAAGGATGTATTAAGTGCAATGTCTCTGGGGCTTCATTACACATCAGTACAAAGAGCAATTCAACACTGAACTGCTTAGATGGGGCCAGCAGAAATGCCAGCCATAGAGATGTTTCCTCTGCAGCTTATGCAATAAAGTCAAGACTGCACGTAGATGTTTTTGTCATCTTGGGATCTAAAATTTGGAGTTTAGACAGTAGGTACCTATCTGGGCATGGCAGGGGAGAAAGTTTCCAAGACATTGTACCATGACTTACAATGCAGAAGCAATTGAATACGTGGAGCACTTGACTAGGAGGAAATATGAGCTTAACTAACTCTGAGTAAATGCTGACCAGGAGACTCTGATGACCACTGAGAGAGTCAGCAGGGGATGGAGGAGCAAAGTCATACCCTCATCTTTGGAAAGCCTACTGCACTGCTAAGTGTGGAAGCACCGTGCCACTAAACAGACACGGAGTGAGAAGAGCTGAAGGGCCCAAGTGCTTTGGGCAGGCCTGGCTGACTGGCCTCTCCAGGCAGTTAGGTGACTTTTAAGGACCAGTCCACTCACCTATCTGGATCATGGTGTGGGAAACCAGACAGTGGCCTCATGGCTAGACAGTTGATCTGTCCAACCTGCTGTTCTGCCTCCAGCAGTAGGACAGTAGCCATCAGCTGATGCCTGAGGAGGATTCAGGGAAGGGAACAAGCCATAGAGTCAACTTCCCTGGTATTTGCCCCACCTTGCAGTGTAATTGCTGATGTCTTTGTGTCTGACAGCCCTTGATGGTTTTTCCTTCTGTGAACTCTCCCTCTAGCATCACGAACAAAGCCAATCTCTTCCAGTGACAGGGATATTTGTACCCCCACAGGGACCTGCAGGTCCAGAGCAAGGGGCTAGCCAGCTGCTGTGGGGTAAAGGCTTCCTGAAGGGCTCCCCAGCAGCCAGGTGCCTCAGCTCCACTCCAGCCTGCCAGAGGTGCCGAAAATAGCTAGACTCAGTCTGGCCTCAGGAGTTTAAAGTTCCTTGTATTGCTGTAGAAATAGCATAAAACATCTGAACAACAGTCCCAGAATGTAATCTAAAACATTGTTTTGTTTGCATCTTTTCAAAATAAAATTACTAGGGTGTAAAAGGCATTCTCTGGATTCTGCTGGCTTTCATCTGTACTGGAATAGGATGTTTGAAGTCATTCAGAATAAAAGCCTGTTGTGGTAGATACTATGTTCACACAGTAAATACTGTGTTAGCTTTGAATCTGAGAGAGGACATTTCTAGAGCAGGTAATCCTTAGTTTGGTTTTTATTGTTTTCAATTAAGCTCCTTAACTCTGTGCTATGGCACATTACAGATACAGCAAGGATGTTCCTTCAACCTGCTTTAGCCATCGCCTTTCCTCAGCAACCACCTTCACAGGTCACCTGTGCCAGATTCTGTCCCCTTCCCCACCCCCTCGGGATCTCAAAGCAGACAGTGTGGCTACCCTGGAGGAAGCTGGGTTTTTCAAAAGCCTTCAGCATCTATGAGCAGGGCCAGGTTCTTGAATTCACCCAGCGTCTACCAGCTCCCACGAAAGCTGAGAGCATTTAAAGTTTCATCACTTCATTTAGCTGCCTACGTGGGAACTGGTGGGCGCTGAACTTTTTGGAAAAGCCTGCCCTGTGAAACTGCCCTCCAAGCATTTTACCTCGCAGATGAGGGTGTCAGTGCTGACTTCTACATGTTGAATAAGTAAGGTCCTGACATAATACACGATAATGACTCCCCATGCAGCTCTTTAAGGCTTTTATGTAAAGACACACTTAGACGTCTTAATAGCTCAGAGTTGTTACTTTTACTGCTCATAGCTGTCTTACACACATGGGTTTATATATCGATTCCTGTTGGAGTGACTGCTGGGCTAACATATTCACTTAAGCCTTGGCATTTTCCTTGGAAAATGAACCAAAGCTTTTCCCCCTCCCTGTAAAATAAATTACATGCATTTGATTGAGTGCTTTCTCTGGTATTCAAAAAGGCCATTGCTACAAGAGTTAACCAATTACCTGCCAAAAAAAACAGTTTTAAAGATATACCTGTCTGTATACCTATTAAGATAAGTGATTTTCAGTCTAGTAAATTAAAAACAAGTCTGCATTTAAGTTGTGGGTTTTTATATTAATCACTCTTGGTTTTTAACTTGAAGGAGGTTTCTTCATCTAACCACTGAATTCCTGAAACAGGGAATTTATGTCTGGAGCTCTCTAACAATAGGAGCAAGCCTTTAGATTGCATGTATACTTTAGACTACACATGTATTTTACAAACAAGCTCCATGTGGCTATGTTTAACAATATAAAGTATATCACAATGAATGAACATTTAAAAGTAATCACATAAAGGACAGGGGAGATCTCTAGATTAATCACTACAGCTTTTGTGTGGTTCAGGATATGCTTGTAAAATTTTATGCTGAGCAAATTTAATATTGTGCAGAAAAATAATCTTTGCAGTATATTTCATCTCTGCATTCCTCTGTCTGCCTTTCTCCAGAGCAGAGCCAACGTGGGCTCAGGCACTAACAAGGGCTCAGCTCATGGGAGTGGAAATGTTGTGCAGACCCTTCATGGCTGCCGGGCCAACTGTGCAGGTACATATTTGTTGGTAGATGATGGGCTTTTCCATTGGCACTTGCCAGACTGACAAACCAGACCAGCTCTTCTTCTTTCAAATGTATTCCTGATGCTGCTGAGACTTTGAGGAGGCTTGTAAATTAATGTGTTTGGCTTAATTTTTGGCAAAGGAGACTCTCTGAACTCAACTCAGGATGAATGCTTTTTACCCCCCTTAGCCTCTAGCACTATGTAAAAAGGTGAAATAATCTCTTACATTTAAAAAATAATTTAAAAGCTAGAATACTATCTAGCTAAATCAAGTTTTTCAGACCTGGCATTTATTGCTTTCTCTGTTTATAAAAACTAGGTCACAGTGTGTGTGTTCATTTTAAATAAAAAAATTTAAATGCACCTCTCAAGCACAAATTAATGCTTCCCAGTTATGTCTTTCTAATGTGTTCAAAAGGAGTTATTAAAATAAAAAAATTAACATGGAAGTAATGAAAGAAAATTTATCTTAAAAGATAAAGACTGTAATAATTTACTAACTAAAGCTGGTAAGTTATGAGTTCCAGTAAGGTGAAAAACAGAGTGATAAGCCTGGTAGGATCACTCAGAGGATAGATTTAGTGGTTATGATTGTAATTACTACACCATTTGCAAACAGGGCTGTGGTTTTGAAACAACTGTGGAGCTATTAAAGCAGTAACAACTAAATGTTGTCCAGCGAACGAAGTAAAAAGAAGGGGGGAAAATGCTTTTCCGAAGAGAGATATGCTAATTGTTCTTGCTACAGATGTCAGTCTGAAAACTATTCAAGCAAGAGAATAATCCAAAACCAAAATTAGTCTACCACTGATACTAAATGTTCTGGGATCTTCTTCAGCAAGAGAGGAAAAGAGCAGAAGGAGCTCTTTGGCTCTCTCCAGCGAGTGGGCCAGGATGTTTCCCAGAGGCCAGGAGCTGCAGTACTGAGTCAGATCAGATAAAAAACCCTTGGTAAAGGGCAATGAAGAGAAGAACTGTGTTGCCCTTATGAAGTTTGATACAGTTTTCCTTTTGCCCAGTGTCTGAGGAAGGGAAGCCTTGCTGATAGCTACCAGTTAAGGAGAAGATGGACATGGCAAGTACAGCAGAAAGTCAATACAAAGTGCTCTTGTCATCTTCAGGAAAACACAAGTTTATTCCCTGTTCAGCTGAGCCCTCTTGGCTGGATGTGAAAAATATGGTGAGCAGCAGTGACAGAACAAAGCCTAGGCACACCTCTCTGTTTACTGGGGTCTGCAGCAATATATGCACCAGCTCTTAGTTAACATTTGAAGTAAGGAGTGACTGAAACAAGGGATCAGCTCTGGCATGCCTGCTGATGGCCCTGCCAGAGTCTGCCTTTACCCAGGTGTGAATCCAAGGGAAAACGGTGCTGCAAGGGCAAAGGCTGCTGGGAGGCTGGAAGGGAAACTGGCCAAGAGACCAAGAAGGAAATTTGCACTGCTGTTGCCCACGTTGTCTTGACTGCATGGCTAAACAGCTTGCCCTTACAAGTACTCTGCAATGTATTAAAGGCCTTGTATCTCTCTAGCTTCTATCACATTTTTCTAATCCCAAAAAAGCCAAACAAAGTTTTCAACTAATTCTTAATGTTTAAATGTCCTCCATTGCTCTGGCTAAGGAAGACAATGTAAGACGCTAATAAAACTTGTTGCTAGTTTACACACAGAAGCAAACAGTCAGGTCTCCACAATGGTAGCTGATTTTGAGAAATCTCTCAAACATAATAATTTTACAGCTCACATTCAGCACACAGCAGGACTAATGGCTCATCCCTTAACCTGCTGGATGCAGAGGACACCACTGCATGTACATCCTTAGACAATCATAAGTGCAAGCAAAGCTGGTGCTCTGGGCCCCTATTGTTTAGAACTGGCAACAGAAAAAAAGCAATAAAACTGCTAATAAATATTTTTAAATACCTACTAAGTCGTAGCTAAACAAGACCTTAACCCAGTCTTTTTTTGGAAAGAGGAAAGAAACAGGCACTTCATTTCTGCGCCTCAGCAACTCATGAGCGTGGCCCTTGTTTGTAAACCTGACAGGCTCAGGCACATGGACCTTAAGGTTACAGCAGCATTATGTACAGAAAGCTGTTTCCATTCATCCTGAGGAATACCTAATTATGGGATTTTTTGGTTTTGTTTTTTTCTTTTTTGGCTTGGTCCACAGTAGATACAAAGAGTGCTAACACAAAAATGCAAAATGCCTGAGAGATTGATGGAGAGGTGAGAACCCAGAAGTCTTTTTCCCTCTGCCTAGAAGATTTTTTCAGGAAGGTAAATTCTCTGGGAACTGCCATAATTTAGGACCTAATCCAGCTGCAACTACAGATTAAAGCATTTTCACCAAGTATGGAGTGAACTGGATCAGCCTTCACTTAAGATGAGCTACATACATTTACTTGTGGCTTTGAGCAATGGAGTCATCCCTAATAATCATTCCTGAGAGGACCCAAGCCCCACTGATCAAGAGACTGTGCACACAATAAAAAGACTGTCTAAAGGAGTTTAGTCTATCTAATTTACAGACAATCAGAGAATCAGCTGAATGCCAGCTGTATTTACTTAGCTGTTTTTTCTATTGCAAATGTACACAATATGTGTAATTTCTTTAAAAATCAGTTGCGTATTAGTTGAAAATTAAGTTAATAAATAAAACTAGTAAAACACATTTAAAATGCATTCATTCACTGATTTCTTACACTAGTTATTTAAAATAATAGCATATGATTAAAAAATATTTTGGCTAAACCAAAATATCAGTTGTCCTAACCATTAAAATGTCCTGGCTGTGCTCCTAGGTGATGACAGTACTATATTTAGTCACTGAGTACCACCAGCTGTCTTGCTAACAGAAGTCTGGCATTTTCCTTAATTGAGAGATGCAGTATGTGTGAAATGATACCACTCACACTCACTCATGATAATACTAGCATGACCTAGTTGAAAGCTTTTGATTTTTTTTGCTTCTTTGTTCAGAGAATAACAGTTGGTTCAGTACAATGTTAAAAACTGAAACATATCCAATGGTTTATAAGGAATTCTCTGCAGATTATGATCTAGAAACCTCATTTTTCTGAGTCCCCCAGCAGGGAAGGGCAGGTGAGGGGGAAGAAATAGAAAATATAGACTTCAACATTTGACAATTACCTTCACAGCCATCCATATCTTGCAAGTTTGTGTGATGTTTTCTGAATATTTTTTTTTTGCCTTACTGAACACTGAGTGACAGATAGCTCAGGGTGTTACATCCTGGTGAACATTACTGCTTTCTGTCAGGCTTCTTCTTTAAAAACAGTGGTAGAGTTTCATTATTACTTTTGTTGCCGAATAGTTAGTTTACCCCAAAATTGTCATTTTGGATGCAACAAAACTATTTGTGAATTCTGGTTTGAATCCCTAAATTTCAAAGGGGAACAAATTGTCCCTGTCCTCACTCTCACTCTAAAATTCATTGTCAGGTAGGAAGGACAAACATCAGTTCAGAAGCATAACTAAATGCGTTGCATGCCATAGGAGGTCCTTGGTGCTGGTTTTTGAACGATGGGTAATATAGCCCATTTACTTTCTCTTGTTGACATACTTCCACTCATATTCATAAATAAACATTACCTGAAGCAGTAACAAAAAATCTGAAGTCTCCCTTGTCAAATCACCATCTTAAAAATAAATGTATTATTTTTTTATCCATTAAATATTTATGTTTTCATTATTCAGCGGCCCAGCCACAACAGAAGAGCCATGAGACCCCTGCCTCAGCACATGCTTTAGCTTGACACTTTAAATATTTTCTTGGGGTTAAAAATCCTACTGTGGACCAAAGAAAGAGACAATTGGACCCAAGTTTCCCACATATGATGTGAATGTCCAGCACTGGGATTGAAGGCACAGGAGGGAGGAACAGCCTTAATACCAGCTTCTCACGATTACCTCATCCCTCTTGTGAATCTGGCTCTTAGGATTTTATTTACCATGTCCCAGAGTGAAACCAAATGATTCAAGGTGAATTAAATGTTGCAAGCAGTCCAGAACTGCTTTTTTTTGATTCTTTGAAAAAGTTGAAAAGCTTTAGCTGGGGGAGCAGTCAACCACAACACAGTCAAAAAATAATGGAAGAATGGTGGTTTAGCTGGAAATGTCCTTGTTCACTGAGCCTGCTCCTGAGGGTCAGTTGGAGCTGACATGTGCAGCCAACCATCCTTACTGAGAGTGTGATGGCTTGTGAATGGACAAAATAAATGTTTAATAGCATTTATAGACACTGTGGGCAGGTGACAAGGCTGAACCTGAGCCTCCAGTTCAGAGATGTGAATTCAGTTCCCAGCTGGGCCACAGTGTTTCTGTGCAACCTCAAGTGAACTGTTTACTCTCTGGATGCACGGATGCAAATTGTTGTAGCTCTGTGAGATGTTTCTCTGCTTTTGCAGACCAGCTATACCAGCTGGAGATCTAAGCCCTGACACCTCATGTCCCTCAGTATAACAGGGTTGGTAATGTTTCCCTAGATCTTGAGGACCTTGGACTAATGATAAAGTTGGCAGTGTTGCATGGGTGCCTGTTGTGATGAGCTCATAAAGGCCTGCGACACCAGAACGAAGAAAACAAATAACATGGAAACACCTCCAGCAGGAATTTATTGCATACTACCACATGGCCATTTGCTGTACACTGTATCAGACTGTCATCATGGGCTTTTAAAATCTTCAAACATAGGATGCTTTCCTGCTCTTGCATACTTGATGTTTCCTCCAAACAGGGAACTCCTGGGGTGTACAGCAGATCAGCAGTTCACTTACTCATTGTTCTGGAAAGTCACACTTTTCAATGTGAAGCTGTGACTTTTTGCTTCAAAGATGATTTCTAGGAAGACAGCTGAGCCAGAACTACTTAGAAAAATAATGTAGCTGGTCAGAATTCCATGTCTTAACTGTGAAACATACTTGAAAATTGAGAATTTAATTAAAAATCAGTGTGCTTACATGACATCACTGGAGGGTCACCGGGCAGCACAAGAATGCAACTGAATTCTGGCTTTCTTGAGGGGTGGTAACAAGCCAGAGCAGATTATAACATCTCACAGAAAAACCATAGAGCTCAACAGCAAACATACTTTGTTTTCTAACCTGCCAGTAAGAAAAGATCAACAGATCTGTTTTTCTACTTTTCTGTTCCACACTTGTGTCTGCCACAGGGAAAAATCTGGAAGGGATGAGTAGGCTCTCAGTCACTGTTTAAGTACCTTGCTTTTCATAAAAGCATGAAGCAGAAGTGCTTTGTTTTCCATTGCGTTTCCCAGCTCCTTAATGTTAAATGCCTCCAGATTCCTGCAGACAGCTAAATCTGGTGTGCAGGCTACAGCAGGTAAACAAGGTATATCTTAATGAACTGCCAAGTAATAACAAGAGAAAACTTTTAAATACAGCTTTACTTTCATTGCTCATTCTAAACTCCATGGCTGCTCCTATGGCCTCTAAGCCTTGAAAAAACAGTGTTTGTCCCTGTGATTCCTGATGTAACATGGCTAAGAGGCAGGGAGGCACAAACCTGACCCTAATTTAGAGCAGCTGAGTCACATGCCTTTACAAAAAGACTGTGTTAATTATTTTTTAACCATTTTTTCTCTTTTGAAGGGAAAAGAGAAAATGTTTAAGATTTATATTTAATTAGAGAAGATGTTTGGTTTCAAGAATATGCCTGACAGGGTGGCATTTAGTAACAGCATTGTCTCTTCTGGCAGTAGCTTGTCAGACCAGGGGCACCCAGTTCTACTTGCTGTTCAAACATGATTTGAGAAATAGGTCCTGGCCAGAATACTTTAGGATCTCAAAATAAAATGTGACAAGTTGGTGCAAGCAAACAAAGACAGCTTGAAAGGGAGAAGCAAGAAAAGGAAGGTAGTACGGCAGGACAGCTTGGCACAGTGCAACTTGGGCATATTCTCTTACAAGAAGAGAAGCAAGAGTTCCTAATAATGTAAGTGGGCACTTTCCATCAGCTAGCAGTTTGGCATGGACATTTTGATAGTAATGGGTCTTGAAAACTAACCTGTGGAAAAGACAGAAACCCACAACCATGGAATGGTTGGAGTTGGAAGGCACCTGGTCTAAAGGCCTCTGCTTAGGCAGGGCCATCTAGAGCCAGTTGCCCAGGGCCATGTTCAAGCAGTTTTTGAATGTCTCTAAGGATGAAGACCTGCAAAACTTCTCTGGGCAACCTGTGCCAGTGCTCAGTCACTCTCACAGTGAAAAAGTGCTCCTGATGTTCAGAGGGAGCCTCTTGTGTTTCACGTGGTGACCTTTGTCACTGATCCTGAAATTGGGCAACAAGGAGTAATTAAAATGTTCTCTAGGAAATGGTTTTCACTCATAGATTGCAAGACTCCAGATTTCTTTGCTCACAAAGCATGAGATGGATAACCTGATAAAATTCTTATCAGGTTACTCACAAAAGCCAGCATTTAAGAAAGAACAGGTCAGCTCCAGACACTGTAACTTGAAGTCCTTGTTTGAAAAACAAACATACAAAAGCTGGAGATACTATATCAAATATCTTACTTTGCAATAAACCTTGCAAATATCTTACTCTGCATGTTCTGTTTTAAATTGCTTTACTTCTTAGGATTTCTAGCAGAATTGCTTGTAATACCCTGCTATCACTTCATAGGTTTCAACATAACCGTTCTTCTTTCTAAATCACCCACATATTCCTGTTCCAGAAATCTAAGCTTTCATTTTGAGCATATTAAAATCATTAGCATAATGAACAGTAAGGGAAAATGTAAGATAGCCAACAAAAGTTATCTCATGATAACAGCATAAAAGCAACAGCCTTGATATGCAACCTGCACTTATGCATCTCAATGCAATATTAACAATTATGAGCATGATGCTATTTCTCACATCAACACTTTAATCTATTTCACATGTCACTTTTGTGAAAACATCACCAGCTGAAGGATGCAGTAGCAAATGTTGTGGAAAGAGGCAACAGGCAGCTTGCTGTTGTCGCTGATGTGGTGGATCTCAAACGTTCTTTGCCAGAGTATTAATTGATAACCAGAACAAGAATATTCTCCAGGTTTTGCACTGAAGGAATCAGCTGCCTTCTATTTCCAAAAACCACAGCCAGGTTACGTATCTCCATGTCTCTTAACTTACTGATTCTCCCAAAACCATTTCCACAGGGCATCTGCAGTACAAAATTGAGTAATATCAGATTAACAACCTGGTCAGCAACTAATTTAGCACTGATTATGTTTCTTTAAGTGATGGCCCATAGTTCATTCCCATCCAGCTCATGTTACCTGGGCCTGGGTTTTTTTTGCTGACTCATGATGATCTATTTCTTAATATGTAATGCAAATGGCTGCTAGCAAAGTAGCAGTCAAGTACACCTACACAGCAGAACACCTGTATTATGCTCTCAACACAGGACCCAGATGTCTAATGCTATGGACTAAAAGAGAAAAGTGGGATTGTTTGGGTTTTTTCTCTTATATGAAGACCTAACCTAAACCAATAAGCATCTGGTGGAATTTGCAGAAGATGCTTGTGGAGTTGACAGGCTCTCATGGGCACTGCTTAGGCAATGCAAAGCCCACAAGGCTGTGTCTGCAGCATTTGGAGTTGCCTAAATGCCTTTAGAGAGCTGAAAAACTCTAAGGACCTGAATCTCAACACTAGAAAGTACATTTCTGAAAGATGTGTTTTGTGACATGATTGTCATTGAATTAAAAGGGCCACAAACTACAAAAGGGAAAATCTGAGGTTCCCAAGCCTTTGGGAGCAGGGAAAGAAGGGATCAGAGGGCTGCAGGGTGGAACCACACCTAACCAGCTTATGGGTGTCTTCCAGCTTCAGAAGCTCCACTGTGAAGAGCTTCTGAGTAGGAAGTATGGCAAGAGCAGCAAGATTTGAAACAAAGGAAAAATTACTGTTTGGTATAGTCAGAAATTGTACAGGTGATTGCAATGAAATGATGGCAGAAATTGCTTTAAGCCTGCATCTCTTCCAGACACAATGACTGTGCAAAGAGACCAGCCACATTTCTTCAGGGTGTGGACTTGCAGGGACTTTGGTGAATGAGGCATAAATGCATCTGAATGACCAAAGCTGCCATCCGTGGTAGGGACACCCAAGATTCTCTAGCTTAGAGTGTTTGTGTCAATTTGAAGATATTAACCCCTCTCTAACCAAAATCTGGGCATGTTGTAGCTTTTGCAAGTGGATTTCTCCCCTTTTCCATGTTCTGCTGAGAGAGGAAAAGGCTAGTTTCAAGCTCAGCATTTTTTCTGCTTTTCCTCTATCTTGAATAAGATAAGCACAAATGAGTAAGGAGAACATGATAATCACATGACAGATTATTCTCAATAACTGAAGCAGAAACCACAATAAATATATAAATAAATCTGAAAAGCCAGAAGGATCCTTTTATAAATGCGGAAGCTTCATTTGCACTGTTGCTTCCTTACTTCCATATGTAAATTTCAGTGGGATGTCTTAAATATTTTACATGTCTATTTATCTTACAGTATTTTCATTAACCTAACCTCCTTTTTCCTCTCAGAGACATTTCTAGCCCTGTGGCTGGAGAGCCTAGCTGGGATACAGCTGAGTACTGTCCAGCTTTGATGGTCTATAAATGTTTTCTTTTGTGCTAACATTTGTGTGACATTGCCCACTGCTTTGGTTTCATGATTGGTGGTGTTTAAAGGGCGGCTCTGAAATTCCCCAAACTGCTCTTTTCACTCAAGCGTTGCTCTCTTTTTTTATCAGCAGTTTCTAATTAAACAGCACCATACTAGAGGACTTAAAGATCATCAAAGGTGTACTTGGAGTGTCCAAGAATAGAAACACAACGCAGGTGTTGTTCCCTGAGTGTCTTTCAAAACAGGCTGGCCAGTCCCCTCATTGATTAGCAATTGTGCTAAATGTCTTATAAAAGTCTAACCCTAACGCTGCTAATACCTTCGGTCAGCCAAATAAATTCCTTCAAACTTTCACAGTGGAAAAAGCCTTCTATTTTATGATTTTATAACCCTGTCATTAGCAATCTTTGAAACAGCATTCCACCCCCAGGTTGCGTTCTGTGGTTATGAACTTCATTTGATCACTGCCCCATCAATTTGACATTAACTGCTACAATTTACAACTGCTCTGGCTTTCTACCTATTATTGTCGTACCTCTGCAAGTGCAAAAAACTGCTGCCCAGGGGAAGTCTGAAAGAATGCAACGTCTTGTTAAAACCTGAAAGGGCAATGGGAGTTGGGGGTGGGGAAGAATCTCCTAGAAGAGAAAACCAAAGGTTTGATAATGAATAATGCCTCATTCTCTGCTGCGAACACGGGTGACCTGGCATGTAGACCACAGTAAAGTAGTGAATAATTCACTGAGAGAGTCACAGACCTCCTGGTAGACCACAGCATTGCTTTGTCTCACAAATATGTTCTCCCACAGGATGGGGCTCGACAGGATGTTTCAGTCTACAAATGTTTAAACAAAAGGTGGGTGTGACAGGGTATGCAAGGGGAGCACCGTGCATGGAGCAGGTCAGCCTGCATGACTATGTCTCCATTAGCAGTTGATTGATAATTCTATAGGCACTGCAAATAAGGGCAATGGAGAATGGCTTTGATGAAGCTGAGGCATACACCTCATGTCCAATTTCTAACCCATACAAGAAACCAATTCCACCCTCAGACAGGGACATTTTAAGAAACATTAGTTGTCTGAGCTGAAACCACGGAATAGTGGACATTCTGAGCAGCAGCTGGAATCCAAGCTGATTTCCCGACCTTTGTGCTCCTAAAAGGAAAAGCATCCAAAGGGACTATTGGGACTGGAATATGGTCCCAGTTTCCATGTGAACTGCTTTCTTTGCTTTTGTGGGTTTCTCAGCCTGATGGACAAATCTGAGACTAGGCTCTTGCTGGTTTAATTTGCAAAAGGAAAAAGACTCTCAAGTCATGGAACAATATTCAAGCTCCACCACCTTCTGTCTCTGAGCCCAGGGCTGTGAATATGGACCCAAGCCCTGAGGGCTGTCCTGGGAACAAGGGAAGAACAGTGCAAAACCCCCTAAATCCCAGCTCTCATCTGGGTTTCGGTTGTGTTTGGGAATAAAGCTAGCAGGCACTTTTTGTTAACTTGGATATCAAACTGTTTATAGAAGCTTTTTGCCATTTCTCTTTTGCTTTTCCATCTTTGTAGCAAGAAATATTTTGAGACTAATCTCACGGTGCATCTGAAGTTTAAATTGTTTGGTCTGTTTGGGCTTCTGAGTAAGTCACTGCTATATCCAGATCCTCTCATGTTACCTTACTAGCACTAAAAAAATCTTTTTATTTCATCGTGGTTATTTCCCACATATAAAATGGTTAATGTCTAGCCTATGTCTTTCTTCTCTTACCCAGACAAGCTGAGCTATTCTCAGGGTCTTTAAATTGCAGATGATTCAAGCAACTATTCCTCACTCCTTCTTCCTGATTACTGCACACCTTCTGAATGTTTGTTTTTCTAACATACAAGGTGGTGCCTTGTCCTGTTCATGTGGTAAAGGACAAATTCATTGTGTCAGCTCATGTGCCAGGAGGAGGATGCCCAGATGCTAGGACTTTAGTTTGGGACCACATCCTTCAGGAATGGGGCAATGAGGCAGAGGACATGAATTCTCTCCATGACTTGGCAACAGCTGTGTCTGACTCAGGAGGTCATCAGACAGCAGAAAGACAACAGGCTGAAATGAGCAGGATACCATACTCAGTGCACAGGAAGGGGTAGTAGGGGCCAAATGCAAGACTCACATGCTGTGCATGGAGCCTCCAAGGGAAGGAAATGACATCTGGAGTGAGATGTTGTCTTTCAGTCCCTTTCTCTCTTGGCACTGATTCCTCAGCACCATCCTGATGCTCAGGATGACTTAGTTCCACTCAGCAACATGCCACAGAGGAAAAGAGAATCTTCCATTGTGATTCTATGTTAAAAAGCTTTTTGGCTTTTCTATTTGTAGATCATGGACTGGTAAGAGTGGAACAACTCGTTCTGAAAACAGCTTTTCAGTCCATACAAGTCTGTAGAAGTCTCTTTACTGAAATGCTCACAGTGACCAGGTTTTACAACTAACCCAAAAATTATTTTAACTGTTTTTCAAATGGATTATATTCTTGATTTCCACTGTATACTGCAAATTTGTCTAAAAATTTTGTTTTATAAAATTAAGCCATTTTAATGTATGTGACCGAGGAAAGGTTCCTATCCCACCTTCTTTAAAATGCTTCTGAATCTCAGATCTGACTGGTTCTTCTCCTATTTAGTAAAGCCATAAATACTTTGTACTATCTGATATTTTTATTCCAGATTTTTGGAATGATTTAGTCATCATTTTGACTGGTTAAAAGGAATTTTAGAAGCTACACCTAATATATATAAGCTTTCTCTGTAATCTTACTATTTTTCCAACTATCAATGTCACATGGTCTCCTGCAAATTGGCTCATGGAACACCACTTTCTCAGTGTCTTTTCTATAATTTCCACCTATTACATACTGCCCTCAAGCTGAAAGGAAACTTTAAAGGCACATAACTGAAGAATCTTTGTTTATTATTTGGAAAAGCTTGGATGTATTTCCTTTGGCCAGATTTTACTGACTGTGACTGGAGAGTTAAATGTCCCTGTTGTTTCTACTAAATAACCTTTAAAATACAATTTTCTAACCCATAGTCAATAATAGTAGATAACGCTGCTATTGGTATCAAATAAGCCCTCATATTTTCCCAATCAACGGATGCCTGGCAACCTCTATGAGAGTTTTATCTGAGAACAGACTTAGTTATTGTTCGGCTTCCAACAGCAGAACTCACAGGCAGGATCCTGCCTCTTGCTATCTCCTGTTTTCCCACTTCCTGGAGGGGCCCAGTTTGGCTCCCAGCTCTCACTGAAATCCAGGGGATCCAGGAGTACTCTTAGACTCTCAGAAGTCACTCTGAGCCTTCAAGGGGCTGCATCCATTATCTTCAAAGACTGCTCTGGCAACCTGAATGCACAGCAGAAGTCAGACAGTTCCAATCCCATCTCAAGCAGAGATGCTCTGAGAGCCTCTGCACAACATCTCCTGCAGATTTTAATAGGTGTCCCACTTCCTTCAAGGGAGACCATTTCCAACGCAATAAAACTCCAATGATTATTACACTGATAGTTAAATCAGCTTCTTTATTACAATGTTGCCCCTGCTGTGTGGGCATTTCTCTCTCTCACTGACCTGTTAATGAGACTTGACCTACTGATGATACAAATCAGACTCTTTTCCCATGTTGCACGCCAAGAAGTGTTTCCTTCTGCTACCCCTCAGAAACAGTACTGGCAGAATCTAACCCTTTGCCCCATAAAAATTGTATGTTGTTTTGAAAGTCAAAATGCAAATAATTCATGAATTTTGTAAACATCTTTAAGGGAAGATAAAAATGGTAGGCAGAATTGGATTCTGCTATTTTTACCTATGTGCCTAGTTGATTACATGTCATTCTTCTCACACAGAACTAAGTATCTTAAATGCAAATAGCCAGAGGTTGTTGAACGTTTTTTGCCCTTTCCACAGCTGTTCATTACAGAGCTCAATAGCAACTGACAGCAGGTGAATACGTGGATGATGGGCCATGGATGTATTCTGCTAAATAGAATGAATAAACCATTAAATGATCTTATTTCCTGATATGCCTGAATGCAAGCTGCATCTACAAGCAAAGCAACATTAAATTCTCTAGAGCAAATCCCTCTTGTATTTTGCAGCACATCAGTCATGCAAATTTTATACTATAATCCTTTAAGCAATTATAACCCCCATTTATTTTTAATGGTATTGAGTATCCTTTTGCTTTTATTCTAGACAATTGAAACAAGGATGCATGAACCTGTAATATTAGACTACTTACATCTGATTCATTTTGTAAACTATATTTGATGCTTTATAAAACTTGTTTGACTTGGGTAGGAACAAGTGACGACCTATCTTCCCTTTTTCAGAATTAGTATCTCTGAAATTCTCCAGTGCAATAATTTAGCTGTATGTCTATGTGACATTGCTATCATAACAATTGAGAATTATTTGGAATGTCATTTCAGAGTGATGCATATTGCATGTGTGCAACATATAGACATAAATAGCACATTTTAGGCAAAAGGAATGAAAAGATTAAAGAAATAATAAAATTAGTCATAAAGCATAATCTCCAAAAAATAACCACAATATTTTGACCACTTTCTGATTTGGAAATCTGACACTGGATTTGGAATTTTCTCTTTTCACTTTCTAAGTTTCTATTTTCTATAGAAAGCATTACTTCAGATGTAGCTCTGCTTTCCATTTGCTCAAAAAATGGATTTATTTCCCAGTAGCTCCAGGAACACAGGACCTCCAACACTTTCCATGGCACATAGTCACACAGGCATGACCTTTTGCCAGCCCAAAGGCTATTTGACCTCGTCCATGACAGCATGAGTTTTTGGAAGGTCAAGCAGATCAGGGCACTCCTCTGTGTGAGGAGGAACTAACAGAGAGAAGTGTAGGACCAGACTGAGTTGGCAGCACCACCTGAGGGATGGTATCACTGCACAGCTATTGCCTTACCTCCAGATTCAGGGCTGGGAAAATAAAAGTTACAAAACAGCATTAAAAAGTGATCCATCCCTGCCTTCAGGGGATCTTGTGCCTCATTGCTTACTCTTCCCATCTTGCGTACACAGCCGAGTTTTAGTCTGGACTCCAGAATCTGGGGAGAAGTCTCACCACCTTCACAGGGACCAGTGTAGCATTACTCATGCTGGGTACTGCCAGTGAAGACATCCATCTTGGATTAGGAATGCCTGCCTCTGTGAGACTTGCATGAATATTGTGAGAAACAGGATAAACTGTAAAAGTGAGCAATTCCAGTAGCACTAAAGGCCTGATGGCACAGAGGGTATTTGATAAAATTGGGAGATTTCACATTCCTTCCTTGTGTGCAAGCAGAAAGCAATGTGAATATTTTGTTCTTCAATTCAGGAAAGCAAAATTTACTCAAATCAAATGTAGAGTTCCTATGAATCACAAGCTGTAGTAAACCAGAGATATCTTATCCCCCGGCCCACATGAAAGTCAGACTACAACTCTCCATAGCCCACTGCTACTGTATTTTGTGCAGAATTAGGTTTCTTTGGATGGTTGGACTAATACTGTTTCTTTGCAGCTAGCTGTGGACTAATAGTAGGAAGAAAGATTTAGCTAATTCTACTCCTTTGTTTTCTGCCAGCTTCTAGAAAACTGCCATGTGCTCTACACTTGGAGTTTTCTTTCTTTATCAAATTCTTCTGTTACCAGCTTCCAGGGAGTTCTTTTTTCCGACATACTGTTGCAGTTTGGTCACAATTTTTACCTAATGTGCTTTAAAAGACAGCTGTGTCACTTTTTTTTTAACAACTGACATCCATGAAAAAGTGCTCTACAGTTCTTTGCAGAATTGTCACAGGTTAAGAGTGGGGTTTGCTATTAGCAGAATTAAAGAAGCCTGGCAACAGAATAATTTAAAATATAGTAATAAGATCTGAACATAAAGAGCAAAAAGAAAAAGTAACATGTAGGATAAAATAATATAAACTAGATAAGATTTATATATTAAAACGTATTTTATTAATGTACAAAGAAGTTGCCTTGTAATGAAAAGCAGATACAAAGCTGTCTAGCTATACACAATACAACAGATTTGTGCTTCATAAAAAATGAACATTGATCTAAACCCAGCTGAACAGACCAGAAAACAAAGAGCAGCCCTGTCAGCATACCAAGTTTCAGTAAGATTAATCTGTGTTGCAAGTGTTGCTCCCAATGTATCTCTCTGCACTCATCCATCATCTCTCTCCATGAACCCAAAATGAGCTTGCAGCCTTTTTGCTGCCTAAGGCAAACTGGTGTATGTGTGCTTGTGTGTCAATACAGATTATTTGTCCAGTTCCCAAGCCAAAAGCACTGATGCAGTTAATAGCCAACAGGACATTTTGCTGTCCCCTCATTGGGAATATCCAGACCTTCCTCCTGTTCTTGTATTCACCCCAAGTAAATTCAGCCATTAAAAAAATGGTCTGTTAGAGTACTACTAAAATTGGTGTGGAAAACTGGGCACTCCTGAAGAAGCAAAGTATTTTAGGCACTTATTTTAAAACAATGGAAGAATCTATATCAACTGCAGAGGAAGCCTAGAAACCTAGCTTAGTCTAGACACCAATTTGCACATGGCTAACATTAAGCAAGGGGATTCAGTACTTAGAAAGGCAGGTCCAAAGCCCACTGCACACATGAGTAGCTGCTGCAGTCCACAAGAACCTGTCCATAGCCCAATTACTCATTGGACCAGTGCTCAAAAACCACCACAGGCTTGCTAGCAATTTGTTCTCTCTGGTCATGCTTTGAAATTAGCTTAAATTAACTTGCTCCCTTCTTTTTCTCAAGCATGGTATCTCATAGTAATACTTTTCCAAGTAATTCCCAATTCTCTCTCTCCATGTGGACAGAGTCTGGAGCATGCCCCATGTCCACAGCTGAGATGAGGCAGAAGTGGGATTTCTCACAGCCTAGCCCGTGTGTGGTGCCCTCTTCTTCCTCCCTCCCCAGATTTCCTCCAGTGTCAACTCTGATGACATTGCTAGCACGGAGTGACGTTAACACCTATCTCACAGGAATCCTGTGGGTGTTAATTAATAAATGTTCAGGCTGCAAAATGTATAAAAACTTTCCTATAAATATTGTTCTTATTTTCCGTATCCAGATACTATGTCTCCACAGGCCTCTACAATTTAAAAGTAGGTCAAAATTGAGCTCTTAATAAATTGAGTTGGGAACTCAAAATTTCCTCCAGACACAATTTTGTACTGCATAAATTAAGGCCTGCTTCCCTGCACCCAATCACCACTGCATGATAGCTGAGGACAGCAACGCAGAGACCAGAAGATTTGCTCCACATACCCAGGCAAGGTGTATTTGCAAGCCAAATGTTGACCTCAAAGTGTCAACCCACCCCATGCCAGCACATGCCTGGATTTCCACGGGCTTCTACAGTTTTATCTCCTGGCCCCCAAGCAAAAGGCATCCACACAACATGCCATTTGCATTAAACTCTTCCTTTTGGAGAATCCATGATAAGCCAAGAGGACACACATATTTTATTCACATCATCTAATCAGGAAGAACATGGGCTGTTAAATTCTTTTTATGTACCCACTGGAATGGCATCAACACCTGAAAGAAATGCATGGCATTACGCTTTTCATTTCCACTCCATGGAAGCAGACACAACTGAGACTTAGGGTGTTTCCTGAGGTTAATGATAACCTGAGGTTAATGGTTTCTGGCTGAACTTTAGGCCCTCAGCTCCCCCTAACCTGTCATTAATCCCCAGGAAATGCCTGAAACCAAGCGTATTATTTAAATCTGGCAGCAATTAATTTATCTCTGGACCTTACAGATGCTCATATTAAATTTAAAAAAGGATGATTTATGAAGAGCACCAATAACATCCAGATCTAGGCAAAGATAGATGTTATCCCTTATATTTAAAATTCAGGTTTCCTTTTTCACTAAGTCATTGGCTATCAGTTGTATTAAGGGCTTTTATTTAATTATCCTAGCAAATTGGATCTTTTCCTTAAATATTCCTTTAAAAAAACCCCAACTTTATCTTATATATCCCGCCAGCTGTATCAAGATTTTCTTTTCCTCATTAGGAGTGTTTCATGAACATTGTTCACTGTTGTTTCTGAATCAGAAAATATATCTAATTTTAGCAACTTAGTTTAAAAAGAAGCAATCAGAATAAATGCAGTGGCATGTGTAAGAAATAAAAATCATCCTCTCACTCCACAGTAGACCTATAAGTCTCAGACAAAATAACAGCTGTAATTTTATTTCCACATATTAAGAAGATAGGCCAAAAACATGATATGAAGTTGTCAGTTACTGGAGAGCCAGAAGGTGAAACTGTACATTGGCTTCTGTTCTTAGTTTATCTCTGGCTTTTAGGCTGAGGCTGTCATCAGTGTGCACACTCTCCACTAAGGCTTCTGAAGCCCTACCAGAGCTCTCAGAGATGTGGTTTGGCAGTAGGTACCACTAAATCAGAGACACAGGCATCAGCATGGTTGGCTCTGTAATTGCAAACAACAGCCATAAATCCATTGAAACTAATCCATGTACCAACTGAAATAAAATCCTTAATCTTGCTTCTTTTCTGTTGTTCAGCTTTCACTTTCAAGTCTTATCACAGTACGGTGCCATTAGCTTTACAGATAACATGGAGTCCTCCAGACTCCTTAAAATACGAACTTTTGCTGTAAAAACAGCTTAGGAAAAGTATTCTGGATCTTCTGAATTAAAGGTGAACTGTAAAGGGACAAAAATCAGAGCTGTGGTTTTTTTCCATCTTTGCAGAGAATGTATCTAGTAATATTTTTCATCATAAGATGGTTACTGAAAAAACATACTTTATGCTTTAATATTTCTGTAAACTGATTAAACCAGTTCCCTACAGAAAAATTACTGCCTGCATTGCAATATGAGCTCTACTGATATGCAGTATTACTCTACTCTTTGAGAATAACAGAAACATTCTTACATGTGTATATGTGGTCACACATCTGGCTTTGTGCAGCATTAGCACTCCCTTTCCTGAAATCAATATCTTCTAAATACTTTTTTTGTCTACAGCCTTTTGTCACATGCTGGTCCTGATGCCCCTCAGCAGTTTCTCTTGTAACACACCACTCACGGAGAAGAAGATGAGACAGGTGGGGTGGCTGTGATATTCTGATAAGGCTCCTCCTTGCCAAGGTGGGTCTCAGCCCTAGCATTTCCTTCTCTAAGGGTGTTTCTATGACAGGTAATGCCAGTCTGTGCATGTGGGGAGTACACACTGCAGTATGTCCCTAAATATTGCTATAAAAATTTCTTGTGAGAACTGGAAGACAGATTTCATCCTCCTCCATTGAAATGCACCTCCTTCAAGTTTGAAGAAAATTATCTTCCTCAAAATTCAGTGCAGAAAGTGTTCAGAAATTCTTTTTAAACCCCCCCCCTTTTTTTTTTTTTTACAAGCTTCATTTCATACAGTGGAACTTCAGCATCTTTTTGTTACATTCCTACGTCTCCTTCATTTTAAGCAAATCACCATATGTCTTCCAGCCATAGGTGTTGCCCTGTGTAAAAATAAATACTTAAAATACATATTCTGCAAGATCATTTTCTAATTGCTACAAATGGGTTACAGAAATATGGCTATTAAATGCCAGCCAGGGAAGATAAGGGCAGTGTCTGCCACAGTTATACCTTCCTCTTTCCTGTAGTCATGTACAGGATTTCTTCCAGGATGCAGTTGAGCAGCTAATGAGCTTTGCTGTTGCACTGGAACCTCCTGTTCCGGCTGATACAAGTGATTTTGGGGTTTTTGCCTTGCAGCAGTCAAAATGTTTTAACCATGACTGAATAACTGAAGTGGCCACAAATTTTAATGAGCTAAAGAAAACATTTTTCCAGTGTTCCTAGGGCCCAATATGTATCCTACATCATTAGGGAAGAACTTTGCTATGTGCTTCAATAATCCTTGGTGTGAAAGATATAGAACATGCTGTCATGTGTGTTTTGTAGAGATATCTTTATGGCAAGAGTCAAATTAAATGATGTTTACATGGTACTTGGTAAACGAATACTATTTCAAGGAAAAATAACCCAAATATCAAGATACGGCCACATTTCTTATGGTTTCCCGATTTTCTGCCTTCTGGTATACCTAAATCCTCTAAATATGAGCTACTGAATCAGCATTTTGTATGCTCAGATGTGATTAAAGCTGTTCAGAGGACAAGGAATCCATTTTGCTGTAAATTTTGAGGTTTCAGAATTTGTTTTCACTATTCAGAAGAATGAAAATAAACCCCTCAAACAGTTTTGCAAATGGAAATTGTTATGAAATGTCTGGTTTTGCATTGAAAACCTGATCTTTTCAGCTCAATTTCTTTCTACTCTGGCCTTAAGTGACAAGGAAACCCCAGGCAAAAACTTTCTCAAGAAATGTTTGTCAAAACTGATATGTTGATACAACATTTTGGCTTTGATGAAGTGACATATTTCATTTCACTGAAAACATTCTGACCAACTCCAGATGTGATTGACTTATTTAAGCTAGGAAAATGATTCATTTTGAGAGTTTCAATAAACCAATAAAATAATAGAGTAATGCATTGTTCTTCAAATCAACAGCATTGGATCTGAACTCTTGCCTTTATGTATGGGAGAAATTCATAAAATATAAACAAATTCCTTTAGTAGAAAGCATTTTTATGTCCATCCAACATAATCTCCTTGATAATATTGGCTATTTCCTTTAGAATCCTGAAGTCATAGGAAAATAAAGTCTGAATCAAACTTTCTCACATGCTGAAGAACTAATGCACATAGAACATGACGGAGAAAATTGTGTGTAACGTGTTCTTAATGTTTTCTAAAGGAAGAGGGTTTAAAACTTGCCCAGATAGGCATTCCAGTACTATCAGGATATGCTGATTATTGAAAATGTTTTCCTGCTATCTGACCTACATTCTCTTGATGAAACATCAGCTAATCAGTTTAAACCAAACTTTATTTTGGGAACACCTGATCATTGTCCTCAATTGTACCAGTTCTAGGCATATTTCACATACAGTGAAACTTTTCAAGGATTGCTCCTTTTTCTTATCTTGAAATGTTTCCCCATTACCTGTGTTTTCAAAACTTGTTCTTTTGAAGCGATGAGCTTCAAATTAATTTTAAAAATTATTTCTTCATTCAATCCATACTTCCTGATTAGTAATTTAAATACTTATATAACCATATATTCTGGTGTTTGGGTTATATTTACTACATCAGGTATAGCCACAACCTCTATTTCAATAAGAAGAATATAGTCAAATTGTCCACCACCGACTGTCATAATGTTGTCTGGTGTTAAGTGCAGCTCTGGCCGCCAGCGTATATCATGAAAGTGTTTGCACAGCCACCAGATGCAGAAAATGTAGGGTGGCTAACTTCTTGTGAACTTCACATTTATAAGGGATTGGAAATCCCTGTCTGAACTAGAGCTTTGAGTATGGGCTGTGGAATTTCCTGAGCCATCTGACAAAGTGCAGGCATCACATCAATAGCTCCTGCCAAGATGTAGCAGTGATCCAAGAGCCATTTCCTTCTTTGTGTGTCAAGAAGATCAGTGTGTTATCAGCCCAAATTAGAATTAAACCACAGAGGTGCAGAGCAGAAGTGTGACTATGAAAACAACAGGCTCCAGTTTCACCGTGAACAAAAAAGAGGGGCCAATAATAATTTGTTTTGTTTTCAAAACCAGAAAAGACCAAGACTTGCCACAGAGATTTTATCTCAGAAATCTATACATGGAAAATGTGGCTGGGCCTTAACAAGGCTCTACTGCAATCAGTCATAGAAGATAACATTCATAATTAATTAGGGATATTTGCCTCATCAGTATAATTGCAGTATCTATTTGATCCAGAACTGTGGCAATTTGGGTGGGGTTCAAGCACCAATAGGAAATAAAGCTCTGTTCCCAGTCATTTCTCTTGGGAACAAGCTGTCCAAGACCACATAGATCAGAAAATTTGATTCTTACTGTTTTCTCTTCATGAAAACTCCTGGGGCAAATGGAAACATATGAGGTTTCATATCAGGTCATTAAAATGTCATGTTTTGTCCTTTGATTTAATTAAAGTCTTCTTAGTTATGCAGACTTCTGTGCTGCAAGCTGAAATGTAAATGAATGATGAGATGAATGGTTTAATAAAACATCCACAATAGAAAAGACAAATCTATGTTTCTTCTTACCTAAGAAGCTAAAATTTGATAATGTACTTCTAACTCCATAGAATCATCACTTCTCAGTCTTCAGAATAACTGCTTGTTTTGAAAACTAGAAAACATAATTTATAGTTTCTGTATTACCAATATTCCTTAAAAAAACCCCTATTTTCTCTTTTTCTATGCACCAAATATTGTTTAAAATGCTATGAAGTTTAAGTGACTAAACATCATACGGATCGTTTTTACATTTTCCTATTTCAACTAAGTAAGTACAAAAGCCGATCAATATTGTTCATAATTCAATATCCTCCTATTTTATTCCTTTGGTGAATGGGAAAACACTTAGTCCCATGGCTATAATCTGCTTTTTTAATACACTGCTAATGATTTATTATAGATGTCTCTCAGGAAGAAGAAAAAGGTTGTTCTGCATTCTTCCTCTGCTGACTTCAGCAATATAATCAGGCATTTTATTTTATTTCCACTGATAACACTAAGTTCTAAAATCTAAGAAAAACATGTATTCCTTGATACCACTGGAAACTAACAATCAACACAGATGTCTGCATTCTGCACGTTTGCATTCACCATATGTATTCTGTTTTAAAAACCTCTGCTTAGTGTAGATGGCAACCTACTCAATTATTCTGAGAGTATTTTGCTCTTCTAGACATAATATCTGCAATTAAGTTAAATGTTTCATCTATTTTCTTCCTATCATTCCAGGATGTAAACCTTGATTCTGTTAATCCAGTGGTGATGCTTGTTTCATTGTGTAAAGGACATTTTTAAATTCTTTAACACAAGGCAATACTTGAGAAGTGAAAAGAAAACAGTTTTTTGACTTAGGAAAAGCTACTATGGGATCAGATCAGTGATTGCTTCATAATCACAGCTTTTCCCTGGCAGGCAATTAGAGAAGATCATATATGCTGGATTTCTCTGCAGGCACTGAAATGCTTAGTTTCTGTTCAATTTAAGAGTAAGAAAAAAATAATCAGTTCTGCAACTTCACAAGTACATGAACAGTCTCCATTTTTCATCTACTTTTTATATCATTTTGTAATAACTTCTGCAAGAACCAGTCATAGCTTTCAAACAGCAGGTTCGCAGAGAGATCTCATATGAAGTGCTGAGGAGTAGCTCAACACTAGACAACCTGCAAAAATAGCCAATATTTCTACATATAGGCTAAGAAATGCCTACTTATCCCACATACATGCTTTGCAGGCTATTCTGCATCATACTGGCTTTTATAAGCCCTTGTCATTCTGAGCACATCCAGTGCTGACAGCACTAATATTCCTGTCATTCCTTCCTCATAAGGACAGTGCTGTAGACAGTACACATGTATCTTTCTAGGTTCCTTCTCTTAGTGTGTGTCCAGTGTTTGTTTGAGTCCAGTTACTCTAGAAAGTCAATGCACCATCTCCAAGGAGGCCCCAGAGCTTCAGGACATGGAGCTCATCTGATGGTCCAGGAAGTGCTGAAGAAGTATGGCTGCCACTCACTTTCCTCCCCTGGGACATCCCTTGGGTTGCCAAGCTCAGGCTGCTGAGAGCACACGGTGCTGGCAGGAGGGAGGCAGCAAATGCTGGGAAGACTGAGAGCACAGGTGGTCACCCTGGGAGCTGTCCTGGCAGAGGTTTCCAAACTCTTCTCTAGTCACCAGCTCCATGTTGCTGCTTGCTGTCTTCCCTGGGGATCCTCTCCCAGTACCTTCTTTGAGCAGTCTCAACGGGTGGCTATAAAAACTGGGTTCTATCTTACACCAATAAGATTACATTTCAGAACTCACTATCTGTACAGCTGCCCAGACCCAGACTCTCTCTCCAAGGTAATGTTGAACATGGAGTGGTTTAGATACGAGTTCTGCACCCCAAAATTGTGTGCAACCTTTGTCTGCAGTATGTGCACCCTATCCAGCCCTATCTTTTTTCTTCTCCTCATCTGCATTGTGCTTTTAGCTTCCTAGACCAATGCACTTCATGCTCATTGTACAAAGGACAAATTATTCAACCAAACAGCTCACACAGGAGACAGCTTGTGACAATAGCAACAAGTGTTGATACCAATGGATTATTATTTTATGATAGAAGGTAGAACAAATTATTTTTTATGAAAGAAAGTCTGCTTTCTCAAATGCATAAAGTTTATATAATAGGCAGAAATTGGCCAGTTCAGCAGATTTTACACACATAAATATTATATGTAATATTTTATGTATAAATGTTCCAAGTTTACTCCAGTGTAAAGCTTTCCTTTAAAGAGTACTTCTCACCCCATAATTCACTTTTATTATTTTCTTAGGACTTTAAGTGTAAAAGCTCAATCTGGTTTTGTTTTATTCTTCAAAAAAAAAAAAAAAAGGCACAGAGCAAGTTAATTTTTACACTGAATTTGCCAAAGGCACGTTGTCAGGTCTGAAGTTAAACATGTCACTTCTGCAAGCACATGCTCACACACATGTGTGCATCCAGATACACAACAGCTTTTAAGGCTTAATGACAATAGGAATAGTTTCATGCGAGTGGGAGAGGCCTCGACTGGAGCTGATGACTGCAGCAGGCTGTGCTCATTCTTGGGCTCCTCTCCAACCCTCCCTCAGGCCCTCCTGTTTCACATCTAGTGTAAAGATGTTTCTCTCTCCCAGACAGTTTCTCACAAATCTGAAACTCAGGCTTTCTGCCAGATGCTGGATCTTAGGCTGAGTCCTTTGCCTAACTGCGACCCTTTCCATGTCCTGTCTCTTCCCCCCAGACCCGGAGAGCTGCAACAGGCAGAAACAGTCAGGTTCTTCATCTGTCCTTCCTCTTCTGCCCTGTACACGTGGAGGAGGGTGCTGGGTCCTGCTCAGCCAAACCACATGCAAACATTTTCAGGTGTTTTAATATGACTCCGAAAGAGAGGACTAGATGAGGCTAAATGAGGAAATCACAAGTGTTTAGGCTGGGACGTAATCACATCACAATGCAAATTTTGAGTCCTTCCTGGATCCATGGATCTTCTAAGATCCTGGAACTAAGGACAGGGCTGCTTCTTTAGGAGAATGGTAAGAATGACTAGTAGGGGTTCCTACTTCTTTGATCTCCTTCTCGCCCCATGTAGACTGTACTGTGCTTGGGAGCTGCAAGGATTCCTCTTGGATTCCACTTTATATTTTAAATTTTTTTAATTTGTGTGTGTGCTGCAAAGGCAAAAGGCTTTAACCATCAGGATGCCATGTGAAAGTGCTTAAATCCCCTGCTCGTGCCGACACAGGTGACAGCATAAATAATGGTGGCAGCTGCTCCACCATCACTCCCTCCAGAGTCACTGCCGTCTTATTTGCTATGACAATTTCATAGTGATGATACTTATAAAGTAAAACTTCAGGATCTGCCAGAAATGGGGTCCCTGGGTTCATGGCACTGCACAAATACAGAGTAGGTTATAGGAATCCTGTGGCTCTTGAGCAGCTTAGAGTTTCTGGTGTGAACATTCCTTAGTTATTTAACCATTTTTCTTTACAACCACATTTACAGAGGTAGACCTAGCTGTGTAAAAGTTAGTGTTACTAGAACTGAGACTTTTTCAGTCAAATGAGATATGCCCAGCTCTCCAGAGGTAGTAATTCAGATTTGAGCATCAGAAATGAGAAATAAGCATCCATACATAAGCATCATGAGATTGCAGAGGAGTCCTCAAATCACTTCACTCTACGATTATCCATGCTGCTTATATGTTGGTGCATTTCTTAAGTGAAAAAAACTGTTGCTCCCTAAGGTAAAAGCCAGATGCAATTCAGGAGATCATTTACTCCAGGAACTCTACTTACTGCGAGGGGCTTGATTCCCAGCAGGTCAAGTCAAATAGAACATGCACACACATAGGGATACAACTGATATCCTCATTATCCTCTTGTAAAAACACCAATCAGAAAGATTGCCTTCATGTTTTAGGCATTTTACAATGAAAAATCATAATTTAAAATATGTATCTATGTACCATAGAAACACAGAATTATTTAGGTTGGAAGGGACCTTAAAGATCATCTAGTTCTAACCCCCTGCCATAGGCTGGGATGCCTGCCAGTAGACCAGGCTGGTCAAAGCCCCATCCTACCTGCCCTTGAACATTTCCAGGGATGAGGTATCTAAGCCTTCTGTGGGCAATGTGTGCCAGTGTCTCACACCCTCACAGAGAAGAATTTCTCCTTAATCTCTAACCTAAATCTGCCCTCTTCCAGTTTGAAATCATTACCCCTTATTCTATCACTACATGCATTTATAAAAAATCTTTCCCCAGCTTTCCTGTAGGCCTCCTTCAGGTACTGGAAGGCTGCTCTAAGGCCTGCCTGGAGTCTTCTCTTCTCCGGGCTGAACAGCTCCAACTCTCTCAGCCTGTATTCATAGCAGAGGTGCTCATGTGTGTATATACAACTGCACACAGACATACACTTGTCTTAGGGTCACAGATATCCCACTAGTGCCTATATGCACTCAGCAGCTCTGCTATAGAGAAACTACTCCAAAAGAGTGTGAGGGACATTGCTCTGTCTATACTATTCAGGCATTGTTTGGTACCATCCTGCACTATTCTTTCTCTCCTGAAAGACTGGTATTTCCTTGAAGGACTTAAATTGCTCATTTGGTGATTACTGCATGTCTGCTACATGAGGTGCATGATCATGTATATAAAGGGCACAGCAAAGGAAGTGAGATAAGGTTACACAGGCTTCTTAATTTTGGCATTTCCTAGCTTATGAGTGACACCAATGTACATTTTGCATTTTATTTTACTATGAGAATTCCCATCCACATTGTAAAGATATTTCTCAGATACTGCTCCCAGAAAGTTTTATTTTAATGGCTCCAAAATGGTAGCTCACCTTCTTTATATCTTTAATTGCTTCTGGATCCAAACCAAAATGACTGGATAGTTTGATATGTCACCATAACAACAGCCAAGCACTTTGCTTTAAGTATTAGTTCTCTATTCTTTTGTTCAAAGAAGCAGTAGCTGAGTCAGATTTCAGTCTCATTCTGCAATGATCTGAATAAGACCAAAACACCATTTTAGTCCATTTGTCCTTGATACATAATAGACCACAGGCCAAACATTTCTTTAATCCCAAGGGGTAAGTCCACTGAAGAAAATACTGTAAATTAATTATTATTATTGTGTGATCTGCAGAAATATGTGCTTCTGACAAAATGTTGGTAGATTTTTATTTAATTACCATTTTAAAAAGATTTCACTTCCATTCATAGCAAATCTTGAATCAATATAAATAAATACATCTAAGGAACAGGTTTCATATGTATGTACATTAAAGAGGCATTTCTTCTTTCTAGTGAGCAACCCACACAGATTTTAGATGAGCTTTAAAATCTTGGCTCCTTTGCATACTATTCCTTTAAAAATTTCCTTTACCAGAAAATGTTTAATAACAAAAAACTTTACTTAAAAAAGCTTAGAGTATTTGTAGTAACAGTCAGACCTGTTTAATCTCTGAAGAATTTAAACCAAGCATAACAACAAATAAAGGCAGGATTCTTCATTTTTAATGTATTAAAATGATATTTTGTTACCTACATAGTATTCACGTAAAAAAACCAATACAATTAATCATAAACCTCCATCACAAATTCCCTATAGAACCCTCTTTGCATAACTCACATTTTGAGGTTACAGACAGCAGACACGAAGACACATGTGAAGACCAAGCTTCTACTTGCTTCTACAGTTCAGGTGCTGAACTATACAAATAATGTTGAAAAACACTGGAGAAAAAAAAAATCTCAAAGATTAATTTAATTTGGAAGGGGTTTTCATCTTTTTCAGACACAAACATCAGGATTAATTTAATGAAGGAGGCCGTTCTGCCATAGTCTATGAATAACTGTGTCAAAAGGCTGGGATCCAAGACAAGACATTGGCTAATATCAAACAAAAGTGAATGTGTGTCACACCCTTGTTTACCATGCCACTCCTTTTGAGTGGCTGCATAACATTAGTAATTTTGAAATTTCATGTTGATGATGTCTCTGGTGATATAAAAAGCCAGCCTAACATTCCCAGTGCTGTTATCTTGAAGCATTGCTTATGCCTTTGAAAGCTCATTTAGGTTAGTCCAAATATCATGTGTAGATAACACTTAGTGAACTTCTTAAAGCCATTATCTAGTGTATTGTGAATGTGCAAGATGTAGACCAGCTTGGCACAAATCCTCCTTTGGGCTCTCCACAGATGAGACCACAGCCGAACACCTGTAGAAAAGATTATGTACAGATGTCCTCAAAGATTCAAACAAAGAAGAGCATGAAGGAAAACAAGGTGCTGTGAATTCAGGAAATTATACTGGCTCACCAAGACACCAGAGCACTGCACAAGTCAGACTAATTTGTCATGTAAAAAGCCACAAAAGCTAGATCTGTCAAATGAATGTGAACCTCCACCAGCCTGTATCCTGTTTCATGGCGGGAAATAACACTTGATTAAGTAGTTTAGAAGATAAATTAATGTAAAAGTAATAAAATTGCTTCCAAGAATGTACCAGTATTTTATCCCAAAGCTGACTAGGTAGATCTCAAAATAATTCACACAAATAGGGGTCATTCACTGCCGTCTTTCAGGGATAAGACACAAAGTTTTAAACAGCACATGGCAATATATGTATTCACAAGCATTTTCTAAGGCAGACCAATTTGCTCAAAACTCTTGATTTTGTGAAAGAGCAACTGGATCTCTAGAACGTTATACTGTTTTGAGGTTGCACCTAAACCCACTTTCAATCCCAATGTTACCTTGTGCTCACAGTGCTCAGACATACGTCTCCCACTTTTTGCCAGTACCATTTCTTTTCTCTCCACATTTTTATATCATTATTTACTGACTCATTGAGAAGAATGCTCAAAAGTAATTGATTTAGTGGCAATTCAATTAAAATTCAGTTTAAAATATTTCATCTCAAACATGGTTGTCTGTTAAAGTAGTTGAAAATAGCTTGTCTGGCTGAACCAGAGATTAAATTATTAGGGATATATTGATGTATGTTCAACAGAGCCTTAGAAATGTTGGTGAGATTTCCATGGAGTTAATATATTATATTTTCTAGAAGGATTATAAAAGATGAACCAATGCAGAGGAAAAGCAATCCAGTTTCAAAGAAGGATGTTCCACGTATTCTACTCTGACAGTGTAACTACAAATTCCCGCTCTGCACCTGACTCCTTGTTCATATAATGCAGGAGATTATAACAATATGTTACAAGGCTCTCCACACTTAACAGTGTGAGTGATGACAGTAGTACCATAATGGAGTGAACCAAATCCCTAAAATTAACAAACCAAAAAATGATGGAGCCAGTGAACTCAGGAAACCCTTTTGAGGACATCATACAAAGACTTTCCATGAGACATTCAAGCAAATCTCCCAAATGTGACTGTAGGAAACCCATCACATGGACTCAGTTTTACTAGTTAATGCTAGTAACTTCAACAGAACCAGACTGAACTGCCTGCACCTGGTGGTCCATTCTTTTTAACTGTTGGCAAGTTCCTGGTGATCTCCACCCATCACAGCTCACACTCTTCTCATCTGCGTGAGAGTCCTTATGAAGGATTGCTCCTTACTGGCAACATGGGGGGAACAATGCTGTTTTGAGGGGAAAACCCTCAGATTGCCAAGGGCCACTACTCAGTGCCCTCAGAGGCCATGGTCCATTTTATTCATTAGAATAACCATAAGACCAAACATCTTCCATAGCTGCTGAAACAAAAATTCAGCTGTCCTGGTTTGAGCCAGGATGAAGCCAATTTTTCTTTTTACTGATTTTTTTTTCCTTCAGTGAGCTTTCTTGTAGCTAGCAACAGTGTGTTCTGCTAGGCTGATAAGACACTGGAATGTTTTTCTAACTACTGAGGCTTCAAGGCCGCACCTGCACTCTGCCAGCTCAGACACTATGGGGAGATCTGTGACCCCCCCGTAGGAGGCTGAGTTAGATGGACAGCAAAATTGGCCAAAGATATTCCATTCCATATATCTACGTAAGCTCAGAGGAAGGTCAGAGATCACAGAAGACAACTTCCTTCCTTTTTCTTCTTCCCTTCTCTTCCGTCCGTGGCCGGTGTCCAGGGAGGACTCTGTTCATCCATCACCATCGATCCTCAGGCTTGATCTCTCGTGGCCCCCATAACTCTCTGCTCTGTTCCAGCAGCAGCTCCGGGATTCCTCGGGACTCTTCCCAGCTCAGGGAAGTGCTGTGGGAGTTGCTGGGGTGGGGGGAGGCGAGAGGCTTTTGCCCATACCTGAATCTATCTGTATATAATTGTATATATTTTCTTGTATAATTCATTAGTGTTTTAATTAAAGCTGTGTAGTTTAGTTTTCAATCCAGCCAAGTCTCTCTCTTTTTCTCTCTCTCCTTCCCTACCTGGGTTGGGGGGAGGGGGGATCGAGAGCATTGTTGTCGGACCTGAGTCAAACTCTGACATCAGCATCTTGTTTTTTATTGTTGATGTCTTTGGTGTTATTAGTGTGCAGAGAAGCACAAAGTATAATAAAGAAGTTTTTCCTATTGTGTCCTACTCCCATAACCTTTTTCACATTTTCTTTAAATCCCATGCATTTCTCTTCATTATGGAAAATGTATGCTTAATTTAAGGCCCAAAACCGAAATGCTGCTTACAGTAATGCTTTCTTGAGTCTTATTAACTTATGAACTCTTGGTGGGTTGCCCAGCACTCAGCACAGCTTTTCTGTTATTTTCCAAGCTACATCAAAGTGTTTGTCTCAAGGGCTGGAGTTTTTTCTTTTTTTTCAGTGAGCGAAAGCTCAAGAATAATTTTCTAATGTTAGTCATGTGTGCTATAACTGCATTTCTCTCTTTATGCTAAGCTTAGCAGTTCCTCTGTCTCTCTTTATGCTAAGCTTAGCAGTTCCTGTACACATAACGCAAAGGGAAACAGTACTTCGATGCCAGATGCAAGCGACGTGCAGGTTATCTGACGTATTATTCCTTCTAGAAACCTGGGAAGTCAGAAGGGGGCCTCACCCATGCAGTGTGAATCTACAGCCAAATCTGTTTCTGTTACAGTGGCTCAGGGTATTACACAAAGATGCTGGCAGACTCCTAGTGAGCTTCAAGGCACTGTAGCAAATATGACGAGAGGTTTTTCTTGGAATAGCCCCTGCCACCCCCACATACAGCAGAACCACATTGATGAAGAGTATGTATAAACACAAAGTTTCCTCTCTAGCTCACAACATTCATACCTGAAGATGAATCATGAACAATGTGGAATACTCAGCTGTGCACACTTGAAACAGTGATGGACCTTCCTTCTTTTCCTATAAAGCCAGTTTGTATGACCAGCCCCCTTCCCCTCAAACGACATGAAGCCACAGCTGCAGAGTAAACACTTGCTGATGGCACCTGGAAGGCTTAGAACAGTGTATCTGACAGACTCCAACCTCTTCTTCAGCACTAAATCTTGTATTAGACAAGATTTAGGTGATTAGTATGTATCCATACATTTCCTGAACTATGCAGGGCAAAATTAGTAACAGTCACTGTGCTGCAGAGAGACTCATGAATTTCCATTGTTGTCTGAAGAAGCAGCTGCTTTAGCTAGGGATGCATGAGCACCAGAGAGACCTTCTTCCTATATGTGTATTAAACAGGACCACCACTGCACACTGCAGAGCAACACGATCCCCTGTGCTCAGATTCTGCTCCTGCTCACACTCAGAACCAGCAGCTGGCATTTATTTTGCCAGTGTATTTTACCTCAACAGTTTCTGGAAAACGAGAGCAGGTTAGCAGATTTTAACTCTTTCTACAATTTATCCTCGTCCTGGCTGAATGCAAAGCTCTTTTTTTTACTAACCCTCTCAGATGCATTGCTTGGCCACTGCTACAGGGAAAACTTCAAGCAGCAGTATACAATGATACCAACAGTTCCAAATATTTATTGCCTCAGCAGGAGGCTGCAAATCAAACACAGTGAACCAGCAGCTCTCCTTTCAGCAAACAAATGTCCTGCCTTCACTTCCCAAGGGATCAAGGCTTCTCGGCCTCTGGCCTCTGCTTCTTACAGAAGAAAAGAACTTACATCCATAAGCCCCAGAGATCTGTTTGACTAGCAGTGGTCCTTAAAAGCAACCTGGACTGGACCTAAGTCCACAGTGTGGTTGCTTTATGAGAGAAAGGAGTCACAGTGACCTTCTGAGCAACGCTCAGATTACGGGCAGATTTGTGCTAGCAGTAAGCACTATGAACATGGATCTGCAAACGCCAGTCAGGCTTGCTCCCTAAGCATACCACAAAATAGATACAGACGTGCTCTTAAGAGGAGTTCAGAGAAAACAATATTATCATTTGTTGCTTGTTTGTTTCCTGTGAATTAATAAATATGTCTGCAGTGTGGATGATGAGAAGGCATCAGCTCCCATGGGACAGGGAGAGATCCAGCCAGCGTGTGCAGCCCCATGCCAGAGGCAGCTGCCTGACACTGCCCTGTGCTGCCCCAGAGACCTGCACAAGAACACCTGGAGTGCCATCCCATGAGCCTCCCTCCATGTACCATGGAGATTCACTGATGGCAGGAGATGAGATCAGTTGTTCCTGATTTCCCCCCTGGACTGAGCCTCTCAAGCAGTGCTCCATTGGCAGCACAACACAGAATCAGTCCTTTCAGCACTGACGTTACCCAGATTGGGTGAACTTTGAATCTCAGGCTGAGCTTTGCAGTTTATAGTCAGCTCTTTTAGTGTGTGCTGGGTGATTTTATGCTATGTGCAGTGTATTGTAATCCACTATATATCCCCTTTGCATTGCAGTTTTAAAGAAACACACTTCTTATTTTAAAATAATTAATTCATTTGGGGACACAGGCAACCTCAAGTTACCTCAAAGGCAGAGGCAGGTAACAAAGACAAAACCTAATCCTGAAGCATGTCAATGCTGCGTTTTGTTGGGAATTTTTTTCTGAGCTGGGATGAGAGAGTCTGGCCATAAGGAGTTCGTGGAAGAACAACTCTCTCAGAAAATGTAACCTATTGAACTCTTTCCAATTAGTAATCAGGCTCCTTTCTTTCTTCTGAATTACAAATGCCAGCAAGAGAGGGAGGGAGAAATCCACACCGACATTTTACATCAATTAATTCCAACAGAATGCCAGAGTTTATGTATTATTAAACCTGCTGTATAACTATAGCAAAACCTCTTGAAGTGGTTTGTTAGACATCTTATGTAATCACATTTTCCTACATCATTCTTTTGTTTCTTTCACAATTATATCTGTCATTAAATAGTTCCTTTCTTTTTTTTAATATCTCATAGTTCTTTGGTACTGATTACGCATCTTTCATCACTAGGGTTGCTCTATGAGAAGTAATACAGGACCAGACCATGGTCTTCTTCCTTAAATAGCTTCAAGTTGTGTGAACCTCTGCTGACTTCAGCGTAACCCCTTGTGTGAGCATCTATTCACCACTGGAAGATGTTCACGACCTGATGTGAAGTTTTTTTTTTAGTCTGTAACACTGAGACTTCTGATTTCAGAGAACTTTTGAGAAGAGAGTGGCTTGTTGTTCATTCTGTCATTGATTTAAATCTTGACAGTCTTGTAAATAATCACAGATAAAAGATAAATAGTTGTATTAGCCCCGTTTGATTGATGAGGAAAGGTGGACAGAGGGATAACTTACCACTTCCAAGCCTTGTTTCATATGTATTTTAGGAATAAGATGGAAAGTAACTGCAACACTCAGTACTGGGCTCACAGGCCACAAGAGAGATTGTCAGGAGACTACTGTCTGCAGCCCCTGGGTTCATGCCTTCTGAGGCCAGGATGAAATCCAGACCTAAGTTGTTCCTATCTATTATTTGTGTATTTATAAGGTGTCAGTTGCTGAAGTACTGAAAGGCCACACTAGCCTGAGGCCACAGACTCAGCATCCAGAGTTCAGATCGCAGGAATTCCTCCATACCTTTCCCATGCTCCATCCCTTCATCTGTGTGACATGAAAATAAAAATAAAGCTCAGCCTCTCGTTATCTCTAGGACTTTTTGGTTGGATGTAATAGATACAAGTCCACCATCACTGCTGCCAGTAAGCATTTGACCATTTTGTCCACATTTCTACATGAGTTGCATGATGAAAAACAGCAGCTGCACAATCACATCAATAGGAGACTTAATTCAGGATTGCCATGATAAGTCAATTGCATTCCCCTTGTTTGGTGTGGACAAGAAGGAATAAGAGAAGCAGTGGTGACAGAAAATACATGCTAACATTCAGCCACATCTCCAACATGCTCACAAAAGTGCTTGCTCATTGTCTTAATTCATTCTCATGATCTTTTTTTGCTGCTCAAGACAATACAAAATGCAGCTTGAGAAAAGAGTTGAGGCAGTGGAAGAAGAGAACAGCTGGATTATTTTTTTTTACCCATTTGTTATCCTACATGATTACCTTTTTCTAGTAATAAAAATCCAGTTGTGGGTAGTGAAAGTAACTTTTTATACAAGACTTGCAAACTACAGGGACCTGGGAAACTCAAATCAAAATCTGATGGTGAATCTAGAAAACTTAACTCCTTTACTATCCTCTTGCCTAATCCACAGTTAGAAACAAAGAGAACAGGGCCCACCTAATCAACTATACCTGACAGTATCTGAGTTATCAGCATTCCCTTACCATTAACACATCAGCTAATGAAGGCCAGGTAAATATTACTCTGATGTTTCCTTCCCTCCACCAGCTATCTAGACGGTTTGTTGAATACCTTAAACATGGTTATCTCTACTGAAGTCTGGCAAGACAAATCCCAATCTGAGTCACTACAGTTTAATCAGCTTTATACTTACTGTTTCTGGATTATGAACAGTTTAACACAAGGCACAAAGTATACAACCCTTTATTTCATTTGCTTGAAACAAATATCCCAGCTTATAATTTCCCTGTTCTCTCTGCACAGCTCCATCCTAAGGGCCCAATTCAATAGGTATTGCTCAGCTACAATTTCTGTTCAATGAGTAAGAAACAAGAGCCAAAGACCTGCAGATCTCACAGAGCCTCTCTGCCTCCTGTCTTTTAACTTCTCTCCATATTCTTCTCTCTCACCTAAGCTCTCATCACCATCTACAGCTTTTAGCAGCTGGTGGCCATGATAAAACAAGTCAGCTGCTGAAATTCTTCAGATAACTTTTGACAGTCAATTTGGATCAAGAGACTACAGGAATAGTGCATTTCTGAAAGCCACACTCAGTTTATATCCCAGTGCAAATGGCTAATGTTCAAATATGTCAAACAGCTCAGGATTAACTGTACTGGAAAGTATGAATTTAATTTCCTCTGTTTAAGAATTAGAAGAGAATCTTGTTTTAAACTTCATAGTTGAAGAATAGTAATTTCATGTTACTTCAGGGTTGTTTTCTGTAGTGTGGGGGGGGTTGGTATAATGTATGGCATTAATTCAACAGCTTGCTTAAGCACACATGTAGTTTTAAGCAAGTAAGTAGCCCTAATGAAGTAAAGAAATAAATATTGCACTATACTTCAGTAGGCAAGACCTGAGGGTCTGAAAAATCATGTGTGTTGGTTTGTGTTGTTTTGGTTTTTTTTCCCACAGAAAAAGCAATAGGAAAGGACTTATTTTTTTTAAAACCTATTCATGCAGTAACTAATGGCTTGACTTTGGACTGTGTTATTGTCTTGACAAACTTTCTTTCCAAGATACTGCTTCGTTTGCTCCAGAATAGGAAGAAAGCAAGCAAATGAGAAAGCTTGACACAGGGTTGTGTTTGAGGCTGGATTACCCAGAGGCAGAAAGTGGTGGGTAGCCTTCCTTGGGACCCTGTTCCAGTGACATAGTATGTCTTTTCATTAGAGAAAAACTGCTTTCAAAGGCATCATAGCAACTCCTGAAGGACACTCTGACTTTTAAAATGGGACAGAGAGTTACTGTTTAACACTGAAATACTATTTATTAGATAAACATTAAATTTAAATAGCAAGAAAACACACTAAACCTTTGCAAAAGTTAATATACTTTCTTTGCTGCAGCTTTGTCTTTCATGTTACTTTTCTTGAAGAAGGAGCTTCATATCAGAGCTAAGGTTCAAAAAGCACCAGTAGTATAAACTGCAATTTACTTGTTCAGTAATACTGCATATTCTGCACACTGTTCCACCCCTGATTTCAATGTCACTGCTGAATAATTTATTTTTTACAATTCAAGGATCTTCTCATTGGTGCAGGAAGAAAGTAAAAACTTCTGTGTGTGTGTGTGTGACATTGGTCTGCTGCCACAGCAATGTGAGTCATCTTACATGCAACCTTTTGGGCTAAATTCTGCTCTTAATTATCTTTGATTCATGCAATGTTGACTTGCTTATTTTTGCAGAAATTTAAGAGACAAGAGAAATCTGTTGCAAGACTATTACAGGTACAGATCTGCTCCCATGCTAATCTCACTTCACTGCTTTCAACCAAGTTGCCCCTGATTTATATTAATTTACCAGAGATCAGGTTCAAGCATGAAAATTATCAGGAAATAATAGAGTTTTATTAAAAAAAAATAATAAATCTTATTAATCAGAAAAGGCTATGGAAAAAGTAAAGAACTGACTTCACATTTATTGATGTGTGGGAACATTTTCCCAAGTACTAAATCCCCCTTTAAAGAAAAATAACGTGTGCTAAAGTTTTAAAAGGCGTCCAAAATGAGGATTAATTGAAGGGACTGATTTCACTTCTCCCCACCTTCGTTTACCAGGCTTTTTCCCAATTGAGTTTTGGGGAGTTTGGTCTTTTAAACCATTTGTTCTTAACAGCAGTAAAGAAGAAATCTGGAAATTGATTTATTGTGAAGATTTTCCATTGTACTCAATGGACATTCTGAACTGCCTTTTTTTACATTCTTTCTAGCTCACATGAATCTGATAGATTTTAGATTTTGCACCTACTAGCATCATATATCTTACTGAGAGACAAAAGACCTGGAGTCTGTATTTTAGAAGGAACATTTAATGCTGATATTTTATTGCAACACATAGCTCTTATTTTCAGGTTGCCTGGGATCATAAACTTGTTTATGCACTACTACATTTTAGAACTGATGTGTATTAGCTGAGGAACACAGAGTTAGAGCAAATCTGAGAACTAAAGGTCTTCCATAATAAATGTAGCATTTGACCACAGACCAAATCCTGGCTTGGTTTTGGGTCATAAAGGTGCAAGTCCCTCATCAATCAAGTTCTTTTTGAACTGATCTAATTCCAGCATATTAACTCTTAAGAGCCCCAGGAGCCAAAACAGAGAGGAAATTACTCCTTTTAACAGAGGATGCTCTTGTAAGTACAGTGCCCTGACCCACTGACAAAGGCAGCTGTGTCCCACACTGCAGGAGCAGGAGCTCAGGACACCTCTGCTCAGGGAGGTACATCTACTCTTGGTCATACCAAAGGTGGGGACAAACAGTTGGAGGCAGGTATTTCTCCATGTTTCTCTAACCTCCTGCTATTTAGAGCTCTGGCACAGAACAGCTTGATCCAGCTTTGTTACAGCTCTGCTGGTGGATTTGGTCCTGTTCTGCATATGCTGGACTGGCTTAGACCAGAGTCAGACACTCCAGGCCAGATCCTTGGCTGCCTTTGCAGACCACACACCCAGCAGGCTTAGCCTCATGTCAGCCAGTAGCAGCTGGTCAAAAAACAAAAGGGGAATAGTCTTTTTTTCCTTTTTATTTTTATTTTTTTTTAAACAGTGTAATTTTTAGTTGTGGAAATGCTATGCCAGGTTTAGTTAAGCCACAAGAGACCAGAGCAGCAGGAAGGGGATCAGCTCCCCAGAAGAGTATGCCAGGCAAACCCCTGTCTCTCAAGGAACAGAAATGCCCATACCATGGCCAGAAACTGCTGACTCTGTGATGCAAAGCACACGAGCTGGCCCATATACTGCATTTTCTGTCAAAGCTGTACCTAAAATTTATGAAACTCTGGTGATTTTTTTTTTCCTCTGTTCTGTTTTAGATCAGGCTGAGAACTCATCGGAGCATTCAGAGATTTTTAATAGCATCTTTTTCTGGCTAAGCAGACATAAGGTTTTATTATTTTCCCACACTGCAAGCTTTCAAAAATGTGCTGCCTTTAGAAGTATAAATGCAAGAAGAGGGAGAGAAAACGAGCAATTATATGTCCCATCCTTTCTTATCAAAGCTGTGTTTTGGAGAAGAGGGAGAAATTGAAAAAAATTGAGAATAAAATTTGTTGCAAACATTATTTCTCATCTCAGCTGAGTAACTTCCAACTAAGCTTCCTCTCTCAAACCTTGTGGTTTCAAAGACTGTGTATCATACATCTTATATGCAAAGATTCAATTTATTTCTTTTTTTAGCAATGCAGGAAGATAATGTTTCCAATCTAAATCAAATACCAGGAAAAAAGGTGTGTTCATTGATATCTCCCAGAACTACTGTTGCAGTATGATTATACAGAGAATTCAAAATGCCTGGTCTAATTACAGAAACCAGCTGGGGGAAGAAAAGAAAACAACAAAAAAACAGAACCAAAACAAAACAACCATCACTATTCCTATAGGAACGTGAAGGAAAACGCAATTAGTCGATGTTTTCACTTTCCAAAAGTTATAGCATGTACTCCTTTCCCCAGGACATATATTAGTGATCTCAAAGCAGCATTTGCATGTGCCATTACATCCTGGAGCTTTAAATCAATATTTGCCTACTCCTGTCAACCTCAAGCACTTAAAAGTCATGACTCTTACACCAGGCCAGTATGTGATGAGCTCCCAAATCCTTAGATGCTTCTTTCTGGCTCTTTCATTTTTCATGAGAACTCATAGATCATGTTCATAAGAATCACAGGACACCAAGTTGGAAGGGACCATTTGATCCATTTCTTGGTAAAAGTACAGTGTAGATAAGATGGCCCAGCACTCTATCCAGCCAAATCTTTAAAGTGTCCAATGTTTGGGAATCCACCACTTCCCTGCAGAGGTTATTCCAATTTTGCAATCAGAACAATGAGATTGTTCTCATTGCAAAAAATTGTCCTCTTTTGTCCAATCAGAATCTCCCCAGAAGTAACCTGTACCCATTACCCCTCATCTTTTCCTTGTGACTCCTTGTAAAAATGGAGTCTTCGTCTTCTTTGTAGGCACCTTTGAATACTGGAACCTGGTGATAAGGCCTCCTCCCTAAGCCTTCTCGAGGCTGAACAGATCCAGTTTTCCCAGCCTTGCGTACTGCAGGCTTCCCAGTCCTTTGATCATCTCTGTGGCTCTTCTCTGGATCTTCTCCAGCTTGTCCACAGCTTTTTTGTATTGAAGGGATCAACACTGAACACAGTGTTCCAGGTGTGGCCTGGCAAGCACTGAGTAGAATAGGCTAATGACCTCTTTATCTCTGCTGGTGATGACCTTGTTAATGCAGCCCAGTATACTGTTGGCTTGCTTTGCTGCTGCAGCACACTGTTCACTTCTATTGAGCTTGTTGTCTACCAGGACTCCTGGGTTCTTTTCTGCAGAGCTACACTCCAGCCAGGTGGATCCCAGTCTGTGTTACACTCTTGGGTTATGTTTTCCAAGGTACAAGACCTTACACTTGTCCCCGTTGAACTTCACAAGGTTCTTGTTAGCTCGCTCCTCCAGCCTGCCCAGGTCTTCCTGCCAGGTGACTCTCCCTTCCAAAGTGTTTACTTCCCCTCTCAGTTTGGTATCAAACTTCAACACTTGATCCCATCATCCAAATCACCTTTGAAGACATCAAATATCATAGGGTTCAATATCGATCCCTGAGGGATCTCACTTGTGACCAGTTTCCAGTTTGGAGAGGTGCTATTTGCCTCCACCCTCTGGGTGCAGCCTGTCTGCCAGCTTCCCACCCACCACATACACCACTTGTCTAGATCAAAACACATCAGTTTCCCTAGCAGGGGTCTGTGGGAGACTGTACTAAAAGCATTGGAGATGTCCAAGTAGACAATGTCCATCACTTGCCCCTCATCAACCAAGCAGGTTACTTTGCAATAAAAAGTGATCAGGTTTGTCAAACATGATTTGCCCTTAGTGAATCTGTGCTGGCTTTTCCCAATCATCTGCTTCACTTGACTTTTGTTAGCCTCCAGAAGGACTTGTTCCATAACTTTCCCAGGGACTGAAGTAAGACTGATGTGCCTATAATTTCCTGGATCCTCCTTTAAACCTTTCTTGTAAATGAGGGTGACATAAGTCTTCTTCCAGTCTTCGGCGATATCTCCCGATCTCCACGACTTCTCAATGACTTCACATTTTTAGATCTAATCTTCCCTTGTCAGATATCCATATGGTATTTATAGTGCTGTCAAATCCAAAATATTGAGAATACTGAGAAATACTTTTGGAATTTCTTTATAAGACCCTCCACTTGGGAGTTCCACCTGTGGTCAGCTCGCAGTGGCTTTGTTTGGACTTTATGTCTCCCTTAGTTTCACATCCATTCAGGGATGTTCATCCCCACATCTACAACTTAACTTTGCAAGAGCTCATCCCAGAGAGCAAAAGCAAGCACCTGCTCTCCAGCCCCCAGCCTCACATCTGTTTCTTGACCTAGCATCATCCCTGCTCATGCTGCAGTGTTAGAGGCTCCACACCTGATGGGGTCGGTCCAGGGAAGATTTAACTTCATCCCCTCCTCCTTGCCTTGATGAGGGACGGAGACTCCAGCAAATGCTGCCTTCTGAGGTGGCAAGATGAGAAGACTAGGGATGGGGCAGCATGAGAAGGAAGGAGTCCCATGGGCTGCCCCAAGCAGCCTTGCTGGATTCCCTGTGGCTGCTGGGGACATGGCAGAGGCAGCTAGACAGAACTGGAAAGCATACAAGGGCTGTGACTTCTCACCTCACTGGGATCTCAGTGTCTTTTGGACATGCTCTTACTACCATATGGTCTTAAAAAGAGGTGATAGTATTTCCTGCCACCTGTCCCAGGCAGCCCCAGTCAGGCTGCTCCTGTTCCATCACCCTAGCAGGAAGTATGCTGTGTCTAGGGCTGCTTTCCAGCAACTTCTTTTATTTCTTCCACTAGAAATTCCCTGGTATTCCCTTTCATGAAATATCCAGTTTATCACTGTTTCTTATTACTTTTAGTGACCAAGCTGTACTTAAACACGCAGCTATCAGTTACACTCATCGTTAAATACCCAAGTGGTAAAACTGGCTAATCAGCCATTCACACAAAAGACAAGCTTGAAGTTTGCCCTCGTTTCTGAGGCAGATTTTTTAAGTTCTTAGTATAAATTTTAGTTACATTATTCAGTTATAGCCAGCTACTGGAGTTACCCCAGCACCAGTGAGAAAATGAGAAAATCTAAATGAAAACAATGCATTTTTCACCTCTGCATTCAGGCACACTGTGTGGATCAAGTTTCTTGAACAAAAACTCTATGGGGTGCAGTGAGTGTTGGAGTAATGTATCCAGTTCTGGACCCTCAACAGAGGAGGGACATGGAGCTCTTGGACTAAGTCCAGAGGGGGCCAGTAAGATGGTTAGAGAGCTGGAGCACCTCTCCTATGAAGACAGGCTGAGAGATCTGGAGTTGTTCAGCCTGGGGAAGAGAAGGCTCCAGAGAGATGTTAGAGCAGCCTTCCAGTACTTGAAGGAGGCCTACAGGAAGGCTGGGCAGGGACTTTTTATAAATGCAAGTAGTGATAGGATAAGGGGTAATGATTTCAAACTGAAAGAGGGTAGGTTTAGGTTAGAGATTAAGGAGAAATTCTTCACTGTGAGGGGGGTGAGACACTGGCACACATTGCCCACAGAAGGTGTAGATACCTCATCCCCAGAAATGTTCAAGGGCAGGTTGGATGGGGCTTTGACCAGCCTGGTCTACTGGCAGGCATCCCAGCCTATGGCAGGGGGGTTAGAACTAGATGATCTTTAAGGTCCCTTCCAACCCAAACCTAAGTGAGTCTGTGATTCTACCATGCTGTGATTCTACAATGCTATGTTTCTATGAACCTAAACATTCATATAAAAGTTCACGCGCCTCTTTGAGATTCAGTTTTGAGGGGAACACGTGCTTCGGGCTTGAGCTTAACTTGAGACAAAGACTTTTCCCATTTTCCAACACACCCGCTCCTCTGTATTTATTTTGTTATATATTACAGCATTGCATAGGCAAGAAAGAGGAAGAATGGCTACCTTTTTATGAGCATAACTTATACCTAGTAATTGTTACAAAGCACAATTAGTACCACCACACAACAGCATTTTTAAAACTATATCCAGCCCATTGAGTAAGGCTGAAGAGGGAATAACTGGGAATGAGTGTGGCTGCATTCCAAATTGCATCGATTTGTGCTATACTTGTACAGTGTTTATACATTAGTATCTGGGAAATTGTGAAGAACATCCAGGCAGTGGAGGTACCCTTAAGATCCAGAGCAATAAATAGGGAAGTCCTGCTTGAAATCAGGATGAAGCACTCAGGAGAGTTGGCAGGCCTAGCAATCTAGAGAGAACTGTCTGGAAAATGGTGGGGGAAGAAAACTGAGAAAGAGGTTATCTATGAAATAAGAGTAACAGTAAGTTTGCTACTGCTGAGTGGAGCAGCAATTGGACAAGATAGGATGATGATGAGGAACTCAGTATGCTCTGGTCATCCTTTTTATCTTGGAGGGTATTCTTTACATATTTATGTCAATTGCGTGGTTCTAGGGACTGGATTATCACCCTTCATTCTTCATTATAACTGTACTTGTCAAAGAAATTGTAATTAAGCTATTTACATACTTTAATCTCTGGAAGTCCTTTTAAAGGACTTCTCTGTAACTAGGATCTTGTGTGCAGGGCATGACCACTCACATGTATTGCAGAAATTCAGGGGTAGAGTCAAGGAGTGCAGAGCTCTCTACCACAGTGCTGAGAGGAAGCCAAATGAATCAAGTGCAACACCTCCACTGGGATTGATTTTGATGATTGCTTCAAGATTTATCTCAACTATTTAATCTCCCACTCCCTGAATGTATTTATTAGCCTTCTCCTCACTCTCCACCCTGTTTTCTACAAGCCTAGTGCATTGAAGAAGGGTCATATAGCACACTGACAGTAACTTAGGATCTCAAAATTACCTGTGCATAAGGTCACTCAAAGTGAACTTTTTTTCCATTTGAACTGGGAAGGAGTGGGTATTAAAGAAAGCAAGGCCAGCAAATCTCTAATAGTGAAGAGAGCACCATAGATTCTATTGGATTCTTTTCTCCAGGAAAAATTCTGCTTCCGGAACAACACAGCAATTCTTGCTGACCTCAGCAGTAGTCTGGTGAGTGTCTGAGGGCAGAGTTTGTCCCTTTGATTTTTTGTGGATCAAGGAGAGAGGAAGTGGTGTTCCAGGATTACCAGGTCCAAACTAGTGCACCAAACATACCCAGTACTTCACATACATCAATACATTCAATTACATATTACCTTGCACCTTGTACTTAACCTTTTTAATGGGGGGGGGAGGGGGTGTGGAGGGGTGGGAAATAAAAAAAGAGCGCTCATAATTTTTACTCATGAGAGTCAGATTGATAAAACTATTTATGGGCTTTCATCCTGGAACAGAATCTGTTAAAGAAGTGCCCTGGTCCTGGTGGGCACCTTCTGACAATGACACACTCAGCAGCAGAGGTGCTGAGCAAGCAGGTGGTATGGGGGTGGTCTGTCAGGGGAGGGAATCTAATAACACATGCCATAGAACGAGATAAAAATGAGGTCCCACCTCTCTTCTAATCAGCTCCCACACACATGCCTAAGCAATTTAATGAATGACAACCGGAAACCTCATCTGGATTTAGACACTTAAGTTATCCCTTTGGCTCTCAGCGGCTCACTCTTCATTATTTCAAAGATGTCCTGCAGTGATTATCCATTATTTACTTAATAGCTTCTTGTTTAAAGCACTTGGCTAAGCGACAGGCCTAGGATGAAGTAATTTTCCTGAGTAGAGTAATAACAAGGGAATAAAGGAGAGCAAAACTCTTGCCTGCTGCTGTCAAGGCAGGAAGGTGAGTGAGACAGGTGATGGCAGGGCAAGGGAACACAAGCTGGGCACAAGCAGCTCCTAGCCATGGGTGGCTTGGAGCCACATCTCAAACTCCAGTTTTAGGAATTAAAGTCACCACTGAACCAGGAAAAAGTGCTGGGAAGGCAGATAATCCTAGATTGGCAGTTGTGTTTTCTCATACCTGTATTTTCTCACTCCTTTTCAATCCCGCCCAGTCAGATGAGTGTTGCCTTCCTGCCCAGCACCCTTGTGTCCTGTTTATTCAGCACAGTTTTCAGGTCATTCCTCTGCAAAATAGGAGATATGAATATTAGCCCTTAAATTGTGGATGGCAGAGGAACAAGGTAGACATGCCTCAGGTTAGTGTTCTGGTGACCCAGCTGATGGACAAAATAATAGAATCATAGAATCATTAAGGTTGGAGAAGACCTTCAAGATCACCTAGTCCCACCATAAAGATGGGAATCATGCTCTCCACCCTCAGCTACACGGGTCAGGGCCTGAACCTCTTCCAATTGGCACACAGCCCCTTGATTTTCCAAGCCAAAAAGACCTTTTAGGAAGTACCAATGCAGATACAAAGTTTCTAAAGAGAGTGATCTCCTCAGTGTCTTGGTAATATCTGCAGTGTCTTTGATCAAATTTTAACTTCAAAACCATATAGATAAGAACATACTTTCACTGAATGAATGCCATTTCTTCCCTCTTTTCCCCTTTCAAAATCTGTTTTCATTTTGTGTGTGTGAGCTACATTTGATAAATCATGAGCTAGGGGTCAGCAAGATATTGCAGTGGTTTGACATAGATTTGACAAGTACTGACTAATCCTGACAAATTTCCCACTGATTACATTTCAAGATACAGTTTTGCCACTGGATGAAAGAATAGAGACTTTGTAAGATACCTTGGTGGGTGAGCAAGTTTCTCAGATTTGTACAATGAGAAGAATGAATAGGATCCCAACTAGCACATGCAAGAGAAAATACTGTTTTGTAAGTACGAAGGAAATGTGCTGAAAGATTTTACAAAATGTTGTGATTCTGTAATTATTGTACCTAATTTTAAGTGCATTGGCCAAGTACTTTCTTCTGGTGCAATGAAACAGTGTACAGAGTAAAATCCTATTGTAATATAAAGAATCTCAAAACAATATGAAGAGTACAGACAGTCCTGACCAATTTTCCTCCCAATTACCTTAAACTGGTCAAGTAATGCAGTGCGAGTTTGCCAAATCCTGCTTTGCTGAATCCAGTGTTTTGACTTTCTGGATTTTCCATGATATCTCGTTTAACTACATTAAATGCAAGCAAAGAAATAAAAGGCATATTTAGCTGACGAATCAGGCAACTTGACATATTTTCACATGTCAACCTTGACAGATAGATAGGCAGTGCCTGAGAAAACGACATCTCCAAAGGAACAAGGATGTCTTTTTACATCCAGTAACTCAGCTTACTTAATTGATGACACATCACAGAGGTAATTAATATACAACAAACCTTACAGGATGAAAAATGAAAAAATATAGAAATTTGGCAACATTCCCCTCTAACTAGACCTAGAGAGAGACTTAGTGCTAAAAAGAGCTGTCAGGGATATAGTAAATTGTGTTGTGACACTCCATGGAAGAGTATAAACCTGAAAAATAGATCAGTGCTTAATCAACAGTCTGGGTTGCATCTTCAGTGAAAATACTTGATATCTGAATATGGCAAATAACAGGGGGAAAAAGAACAAGCATGCAAATTCTGTAAACGTTTCTGATTTACAGAAATAGTATCCACTCATTATACCCTTTCTGTTGGATTTCTGTCTCTTTACCATATCAAAAAAACATTCTTTGACTTATTTACTTGTGGCTTTTATGTGCCTGTGAACTCCTATATTACCAATATTTTCTGAAAATGCATTTCAAAGTATTTTCAAACTGATGAAGGAAGCAGAATCTTAAATTTGTCTGTACACAAACTAGCAGCATAGTGCCTTTATCCAATAAGAAAATAGAAACAATGTTATGCAGCCTAATATGTGGGAACACACATAATATGAATAAGGAACATAAAAACCTGAAAACATTATATCCATTTAAAACACAGAAAGCAAATGTATTGCGTGGTTTCAATAATGTATATCTGAATATATTTTATTTTGGTTTGGGTCTGTTTTTTCACGTCTATTTTCCAAAATTACTTTCAACAACAGTTGAAATTCATTCATTTGTTGATACTTATTATAAAGATCAAATAAAATGCATTTTATCTAGAAGAGCGGAAAAAGAAAGGAAATATCGCTGATGACATTATCATTTCTGCCTCATTTAAGAGGTCTAGCTAAAATGCTATTTAAATCTCATTGAAATCTGTTTCCCCTTTTCATTTTTCAAAACAATGGTTATTTAGACAACAGAATATAATTTTGCATGTGTGTGTTACCTGCACTACTTTGCCTTTATGGCTTTTGAACTGCTTGTTGCAATGCATGTCATTGAGGCAAAAAGACTTACAGAACTGTAAGACAGCCCATATCTAAATCATTGTCCTAATCACAACTTCAAGAGTATTCCCAGTACATGAATTTCAAATCTACCTAAATATTTGTACCCTCTGTATTACTGCACTCTTCCTATCAGCATCAAAACAATGTCATCAGAGGCTATTATTTCCAACTAATAGCTGCATTCAGTTACATAGCTTGAATAGTGATTACTTCTCAAGAACAGTTCATCCCTGGTGTTAAAAAAATCCCCCAATTTTATCAATTCTGCTGAAATATGTTTTGAATTTGAATAAGAAACACAACTTGTTACATTAATGACCTTCCAGTTTACTCCTTCAGGTGGAAGGCCATTTCATCCCTTTCACTTTTAGAGCAAAAAGTCAAAAAATGTTGAATATTTCAAGACAGTGTTCACACATGTTGGGGACTGCTGTCAAGGTCAGACATCACTTTTACCTGAGTCTAATTGACTCAGAAATTATTTCACTAACAGTGTTTTGATGAAGACCAGTGCTGATGCTTTTATTGTTTCCTAGAGATATTTTTTCTAGATATGTTACGTGACTGAAGACAAAAGGAAATTTCCCATTGATTTAAATGTCCAGCAGGTCAGGTTCTGTATTCATGGAAATAATAAATAAATAAATAAAGTCAAAACCTCATAAGATTTGCAACACCAAATTCCTAGAGCAATGTGAATATTGAATATGTGAGCATATCCATGCTCACTCTGAATCTAGATTCTGGGTGGCACTTGGTATGAAAAAAACCCACAAATCAGGCTAATGATCAATTGAGCATGGGAATTAAATGTTTAATTTGCTTTTAAGAATATGTTTTATTTTTTGTAACAGTGGTGCATAGTGACAAAATAATGGAGGAGATGAAAATCTATAATTGTAACTGCATCCTTGCACTAGACTTGCATTAGAAGTAATATCAGGGGAAAACCAGAAAATATTTCAGGCAGTAAACATCATCTCTGTCCCCATACATGAATAGGCTCCAGCAGATCACACTTTTGTACAAGCATTACTCAGTGCCTCAATCAGGTTAGTCACATTTTAATTTCAATTTGACTTAATTGCAAGAATTGCAATTTCAAAAGAAACTATCAGTACAGAATCCAATGGGTTTTTTTAATCTTAATTACATCTTATTCTTCATGTCATCTATTCTTCTCTGAGGTTGATGAATAATTGATTACATGATTTGGGACAATTATTTGATGAATAATCAATGGTATTCAATCAATTTGTTTAGCGATTGTTCTTTGCAATTTACATTTAAGTAAAAGATTAAGATCTTCTGCACAGATAAATAGTGAACTATGTTTAAATAACGTCAAAATCTTAATGCAGTGAAAAACTAAAGCTAATCAAGTTAGGGTTATGATTTCCATTTGAGCTATTATAGAGAAGGAAAAAGACAAATTGTACAGCATATTATCCTTTAATTGGAATACCCTGGCTTCTCAAAGTGTAACTTCGAAGTAAATTGAATTAAATAAGAAAAAAATACTCTGATATTTATAAAGTTTTTTTTCTGTAGTATGTAAAAATCTGGGTTGATCTTACGAAATGGCTGATCATGAAGTGTCTCAGTGGTTATGGGATCAAATTTAGGCTCTCAAAGCTGCTTCGTCTTTTAAAATGGGAGCAACAGAAGTTTGCTGAATCTCAGTGTCTCCTGTTCAAACAGAAACACCTCCAGGTAACGAAATGGCCACAGTCTTGGGGAAAACACCATGAAAAATCCATGGTAGCCTCATACAAGTAGCAGTCTGGTGGGACTCGGAAATAGATATGCAAAGGACCACTGGGTTTTGGAGTACTCATCTGGAACTAGAGAAATGCAGGGAGTTTTGCCATTATTTCTTGAATACAACCAGTTTCATCTGAGACTACTCAGACGGCAGAGTACAATCATCCACGGCTGGAATAGCAACAGAAATGCTGGGATGTTTTCCAAAAGCAGCTTCAAATGTCACTGCAGCTAGCAGCACCGACTCCAGCTCCAGCACGAGGCACAGCAGAGGATCTCAGAAAAAGGTCTGGGATTACTCACATATATTGTAAACTAAATATTCTTTTCATCTCAGTCAAATCGCCCATTTTATCCTAGTCCATAGGACATAACTAGGATAGAAGAACCAACGGAGAAGTCTGTGAACAAAAGTAGGGCATGAAGCCTTCATACAAGGACAACATCTTATCCCAGGTAGAGAGGACAGAGAGAGTTAAACACCTAGGGACTGGGAATTAAATTAGGAAGGAACTTTTTTTTAGCTGGCCAGGTAAGGATTCAACTGATTTTCAACAGAGATTAGGAAGGACCATATAACTGAAAAAGTTATGGAGCCATAGGATAAGGCCAAACAAACAAAATGTACAAAAAACATCAGGAGAGCTCTTATACAAAAATGAAGGACTACTGCAAAAAATAAACCATAGAAGGAGACCCTGTAGCCTGGAACAACACTAGAACCAGAAAACCTAAGAAGCCATCCCCTTTCCCAAATGCAAGCATGCATTCCAGGTTTGCCCTGATTCTGTATGAGGATACAGTGCCCTTCTTCCATGCATGCTACACCTAGGTTTACATGGAAAAAGAAATCAAACTTGAATGCTGAGATGGAGTCATAGCACTTCTCAGTCTATCCGTGATTTGAATGACTAGCGATCATGTTTCCAACTACCCTGCAAAGACCACCCAGCACTTGAAGTCTGATGATGGTTGAGAGACCTGAGTATACAGAGGAGAGCAGTACACCTGCTAAGGTAGGGGGGAAAGCAACCCTCTTAACCAATAACATTTTGAAAACTCACTGTTAGGACTGTTTTTTAATAAGCCAAATGTATACAACTGCTAAAGAACTAAGTAAAGTGTTGGGTTTATAGGAGTCAGCACATGAAAATATATTCCTAATTGCTTCAGATGGTCCACATGACTTGTTCCAGTTGAAATGGTTCAGAAACCCCCAATGCAGGAATAGAACAAGGAGCTCATGTTAATATTAATCATTGATGTGCTTCTATGCAGCTTTTGTCTGAAAAGCTCAAGTGCTGCACAAAGATTAACTAAGCCTTGTAAGACCCATGTGATGTAAAACAGTTTTATTCTCTGTATGCAAACAGAGAAACTGAGGTATTCCTACTGATACCTAGAGGTACAAATAGGAAAAGAATGGCCATTGTACCCATTATGGTCTACCTTGCTGAAGAAAGACTAAGAAATAAAAAGGGAAAGCATAACCCAAGGTACAGTGTTGTAGAAAATGAGAAGAAGAAATTAAAGCATTGTTCCTCTCCAAAAAAACCCAAATTAAGTTGGCCTATGCTTCATACCACAGAGAAAAGCTAAACCAGAACAAAACAGTACAATCTGACCTTGCAAAAAAAATAAAAATCTTCCCCTTAATTTAACATAAATTTTGTTTTAAACACATAGTGAAATGTCCAGTCACCTGAGGGGTGGCCTAATATCAGTATAAAGACAACTATGCTTCACTCAAACTCTCCATCTTCAGGGATGGCCTTTTTCTATTCCCCAGTACTTAAACTGCTTTAGTAATTAGACAACAGTCTGACCTATATCTTCTGTATTGGCTGAATCCAACAGCTCTAGATGATAGGATCAGCGTTGGAAAGGACCTCTGGGGGCCATATGGTTCAGCCACCTCCTTCTAGCTGTGCTAGCCTCAAAACTACATCAGTGATAGGTTGTGGTTTTGCTGCTTAGCTAAGGAGCTATTTCTATCCACCTATGTGCAGTTGCAGCTCTGTATGTAAGGTTTTAATATTAAATCAGGGGATACTTTAAAGATAGTAAAAAATATTTAAAGCATTCATTGGAAGAAATAAGATTGGAAAAGAAGGTCTGATGGATTGCTCTAGGCATTTCCTTCCAGGGTACATCTACATGGATGTTTTTCTCCTACATCAAAAATCACACAAAGACTTTTCATATTTCACATTTTTAAATGTTAAGCTCCTGCAACATAGGCAAAAATTTGCATTCCTCACATGAAATTCATGATAACTGTCAACACTACTTTCTAGCAAAAAATCCTAAATATAGAATATATTTTAGAATACATTTTCCATACAATAGGTAACAGTCCTATGGAAGCTAGGATTTTTACTATGTTAAGGTAAGAAAGTTGGGACTCAAGCCCTTTTCAAACTTGCTTATTAGTAGTTCATACGTTTTTTCCTGCATGAATATTTTTTAAATATTTAACAAACATTTAAGATATACAAAGAGATATTGTAGCTCTGGGCCTTTTTAATGTGCATGTTTCCCTTATACCCTCTCTCAACCCATTCCAGTTTGCGGAGGAGACTCCATACTCAAATTATCCTGACTTCAAGTGAATTAAAAGTGTATGCAACTAAAAACTGCCAACAGTACCCGAGGGTAGAATGCAACAAAATCACAAGACAGCCAAGTAGCTCCTGTGGAAAGTATTAAATAAATAAATAAATAAATAATTATAGCTCCTTCCCCAGTACCTGCATTTGCAGACTGTATTTTTTGTCTTATTCCTTACTGTTTGCAGGATTGTGAGTGTATTTTCTTCCTGAGACAAACAATGTCCCATAAGTCCAGAGAGAAAACTGTCTGCTCTGCTTCATCAGGACTTACAGGTGTTAAATTTGACATGTTTTATTTCCATCCATGTTGTGAAAAGCAGAGCAGGTTGTAACACTATTAAAGCAGTTATGCTGGATTTGCACTGCAGACATTGTAGAATGGGTAAATTACATTACTGTAGCAAACTTCCCAGGCTACCCATATGGTTAAGTAGAAACCAAGAGTTTATGGCTTAATTAGAGGCATTTGCAAGTGAGGATCAGATAAACAGATATACAACATAAAAGAGTGCATTGACCATAAATTCTTTCCTTCCAGATTCAGATCTGCTAATATATGACTGTAAACACCTTTGACAAGGTTATTTAAAAGCCAAGTAATCTTATTTCCTATGCTTTTGGAACCTGAAGTGGGAAGAAGTAAATGAGGGAAATCAAGCAATGCTGCCAGCACAGTCTAAACGTATTTAGATCTTACTGATAAGTGCTACAGAAATGCTTGACTAGGTGTCAGGGAAGAGCACAGGACAAGGGACAAACAGCTCCATAGCAGCAGATAGCTACAAGCAGCCCTTTTGCTATCTTTGCCACCCTTTTCTTCATATTTCCTTTAGAATTTATTCATTTTTTCACATTTCTACCTAACCCTTTATGGGTTTTTTCTTGCGTTATAGGAGACATCCAAATTCATTCTGATGGAAAAAAAAATAAATGATGGAGACTTATTTTAATGAGGTTTCACCTGTCTGTACAAGTGTCGTTGCTTTCTCTCTGAAAACATCCATGCAGATGCAATATGAAAATGTTTACTTTCAGGCTTGGATCAGATTTAAAAGGAAGTGTTCAGCAATGTGATGGTGATACTGCATCCAGGCTGCAAGAAAATGCAGAGCACCCAGGGTTAGAATTTCAGCTGAAAGTTTTAAGGTGGTAAGTAGGTTTAACACTCTTCCCTGTAATAAAGTTGTAGCTTAGGGCTGTAGTCTGAAGTTGTTTCCTGTAAGTGTTACATTTTAATATTTTTTTATACAGAAAGATGATTTTTACTAGATTGGATTCCAGCTAACAAATTTACTTTGCTAACACAGCAAAACCAAATGTTCTTCAAAACATGAAAGGGAAATTGCCATTTCCTAACATCAAATAATTCTTGTTTAGAGAATCAAGAGAGACACTGGCAGACAACAAAATAAATTTCAGCTTTATGCTAAGGTTTCATGGTTCCAAAAACATTTGTTTCACCAAGTGGGCAGAGTCTGTGAGTGCTTAGAAGACAGTCTGGTAAAATTAACTCACCCTCCAACCCAAACAAACAACCAAACAACAAAAAACCCCAAACAAAACATTAAGTTAAACACCTGCATTGTTAAACATCTTTCTCTTGATTTTTTTTTATAGAGGATTTAAACACTGGGAGACCAGTAGAGAACCAGGAGCTTAATTCATGTTGCTGAAAGGGTGTGGGGTGCATCCAACAGAAACAAGGGCTGCAAATTCCCCAACAGCTTAAACGGACACCAAAAGTGCCTATAACAATATAAGGGAAGGGATTTATATATATACCTGGCTACTGCAGCGTCCTTTTAATGCCAACTGCATTTGGTTTGCCATCTTATTTACGTTAACACTGGGGCTGCTTTGCTTTGGGAAGTGCCCACTCCTGCCAGTCCTCTCAGGGAGCTTTTCTAAGCCCAGCTGCTGCCAGCTCCATGCGACGGGGAGGGCGAGGGCAAAGGGCCAGGGGCAAGAGCCAAAGTTGAGGGATCACGGAGAGGGACAATCATAGAATCATCTTGGTTGGAAAAGACCTTTAAGATCATCAAGTCAAAACATTAACCTTGCACTGACAAGTCCACCCACTGAACTATGTCCCTAAGTATCACGTCTTTTAAACACTTCCAGGGATGGCGACTCCACCACTTCCCTGGGTAGCCTGTTCCAATACTTGACAACCCATTTGGTGAAGAATTTTTCCTAATATCCAATCTAAATCTCCCAGGACACAACTTGAGGCTATTGCTTGTCCTATTGCTTGTTATGAGGGAGGGGAGACCAACCCCCACCTGGCTACAACCTCCTTTCAGGTCTCCCCTCAGCCTCCTTTTCTCCACAACCTCAGTTCCCTCAGCCACTTGTCAGATTTGCTCTCCAGACCCTTCACCAGCTTTATTCCCCTTCTTTGGATACACTCCAGAACCTCGATGTCCTTCTTGTAGAGAGGGGCTCAAAACTGAGCCTGTTGTTCAAGATGTGGCCTCACCAGTCCAGGGGGACAATGGGGGGGGGGCAGAGGAGGGCGATGGCCTCATGCCCAGTCCTCTCCAGCAGCGCCCCGGGTGCAATGGGTGGGCACATGCAGCCCCACCGCCAGCACTGGGGGCTTCGGGCAC
>NW_009970718.1:2662465-2673534 GCF_000747805.2 Chaetura pelagica | reverse complement strand
CCCCACCGAAGTGTCCGCCGCCCCGTGCGGGGTCGGGGTCGGGGGGGAGGCGAGGGTGGGGAGACCCGGCTCTGCCACCCCGGTGGCACCTTTCGGGCTGTCCTCTGCCAGCGCGTTGTGTTACTGGGGATCGAACCCCCTCGATAGCGGCTGCGATGCAGCACGGGCCTCGCCGAAGTATGGTTTGATTTTTTTCCTTCCTCTGAGCCCCTGCTCCCAGAGTATTTATTCCCACCGGGGGATTCCAAACTCCAGCAGCCCCCATTTATCATCCAGTCGGGCCGGGTGCCTTCGTTGTGGTCCCAGCCTGGGGCGGCGGGTCTGGCCTCGGACAGGAATCTGTCATTGTAGCCCAGCGGGGGGGCCGGGGAAAGCAAAATAAAGCACCCGCCAGTACCAGTGTTTCTAAATGCCATCAACTGGAGAGCCAGGAAACGCAGCGGGGGATATTTTACAAGCCCTCTGAGAGATGTTTATACAGAGGATTTAAAGGTTAACAATGCATATTCCTTACATGCTAAAAGGTGGCAAAAATAAATGGCCAGCCTTACTGCCGGCAAAGTTCCCCGTTTTCGTTGTTTAGCTGGTAACTGAGGTCTTTGAACTGCTTGGTTTGCATGGCAAACTCAGAGTCACTACTGAGATTTTTTAGCAGGATGTTGTTTTCCCCCTTTAGCTCTAGGTACTGTTATTTCTAGGAGGAATTCTTGTTATTTGTATTACAGTACAGTATTGCTACAGCACAGGTATATGACTGGGGGGGTTTTCATGCTAAAATGTCATCAGGTCAGAGTGGGCTTGGAAGGGGAGTGAAGGGGAGAGGAGAGAAGAGAAGGAGAGCAGTTACTCTTGACTGCAGTGACAGATTCTTTCATTTCTCACCGCAGAGCCCCGGATGAGCCGGGCTGGTGCAGTTCTGCCAACACCACACTTAATTGTGTCCTGTAAATCAAGGTCCACAGAGCTGCTCTCTTGCTGTATAACAAAAGGTTTTGTAATGAGTAAGCCCAGATCAGTCATATAAAAATTTTAACATCAACTGGGCAAGGTGTGTGTGTGGGGACCTTACAGGGTTAATAGCTAAACCATTAAGATTGGAGTCAGATGTGGGTAAAAGCAACAGGAGAGTCTGGTTTTTCCTAATATCCTGTAGTATGATAACTCTGAAGAAGGTAATTGTTTAAAAAAAAAAAAAGTCTGTTTCAATTTAAGATTTATTAAGCAAGAAGAGGCTTACGTAAACATCAGAATCCTTTTCTTGTTTGGAAAGGCAAGAAATGGCTAGAAATGTCATCCGAACTTAAAAGTGAAAGTCTACAGACTATTCGTGCATTTTCATCTGTATGTGCAAGAATGTTATTAATCTCATTTTCAACTAGCTTATTCTATGTTGTAGGTGGACTGGGGCATTTAACTCGGGCTTTTGGCAAAACAGCTTCTGTGCCTTTTTTTTTTTTCCTGTAGCAAACAATTCTTTCTAACATGTAATAAGGCGTCTAGAATACAAGAGTAGGAGATAGAAGTGACTTCCAAAGAAGGAGAAGCAGACAGGAAGGGGGAGCCAGGTTTTACTTACACATATAATAAGTTGGGAATGTAAATTTGTGTATAAGGAGGAGATCTGAAGAATGACTTGGCACGCTAATGACCTGGCTTTTCAGAACTTCAAGAGTTTGGTCTGTCTCCCCCTATGGTTATAGTAAGAGATTAAATGCATTTGGCATATTTAATTAATTAACATATGAAAATCAGATGGTTTTTACTTTGTCATTGTTTTCCTGTGAAACTTTTCTATGCTAATGGACGTCTACATTTTACAGAGTAATTTAAATGGCTTTGGTTCATATTATGTCTTTGCAGATTGCTTTGACCCTTTCTAATGCTGCAGCATTTGTATCCTAGCCTAGAAGTCCTTTCCCTTTGTAATACAGATCTTGTGTAATACGTTGTCAACAGCTGCCATACACAGCTTCTAACAGAGCAGTTTGAGACTTGTACTTAAATTTAAAGCCTCTGTTTGCTTGGATGCTCTGTTTTGTGCATTCCAGACTTAATTGTATGTGCAGTGGTGAAGTCCATTTAAAACAAACAAGCGAGCTGGGGTTTGTTTCTGTTTTCTACCACTACCTCATCCTGAAGTAAAGAGGTCCTAAAGTAAAGGGATCCCTTCTGTTGGGGTATAAAAGCATGCTCTGAAACATGAGTAATTGTTTTATTATGTTTATTTTTTATTCTAATTTTAATTTTGAAATAATATTTTATTGTTTTTTATTAAAAATACATTTTTGTTTTTGCAAAACGTAATTTGTGTTTCTGGGAAAATTGCTGTGTGATATTCTGTTGCATTAAGAACACTTAATTGAGATGGGTGCCTAATGACCAAGTGACTTACATCGATATTCGATTTACCCCTTTGTATCAAGGCTTAAGTTTCATTTTGGCCAGCACTGGTTTCTGCTTATGCTGTTTAAACAGAGGTAAACTTGAGGTTAGCTCTAGTCATTAGTATACATTTGGTGAAGCCATGCATGCTTAGGTCCTGCTCCTGGAAATGTTTATAGAAATGAGTAGCTTTTACTTGTGTGCTTAAATTGTTTGGATTAAGAGTTGTTTAATGGGAAGAACCAGCTTGGAAGGATACTGCACAGCTATCGCTCCTCTTTTCCCCACCCACCTATGGCTGAAGAATGATGGGAAGAAGTATATTTTGCAAGTAAATAGGCCCCTGAAGCTGTGGTCTTTCTGGCAGAAATGCCCAGATAGACTGTGAAACCACAATTTGCCAAAACTACGTTTTTTTTCAGAAACAGCTCTTTGGCTGCTGGTTCATTGTCAAAGAATTCTTCCAGTTACCAAAGAAAATTTCACAAGCAAGTCTGCTGTAATTCTTCCTCTTGCTATTCTACTTGTTTATATTGTGCACTAAATACATTATATTTTTTTGGCAAAACTAAAAGAGCAAATTACTTCTCTGCACTGACAGTACTTCTCAATCATGTTCTTATGCAAGGAGATTTTTCTTGAATGTACAAAATGAGTGAAGTGCTCAGATACAAGAAGTATGAGCCAATACAAACATTTTTAGTATTTTAAAAATATCTGTAAATGACAGCTTTTTGCTAGTTTACCTTTTCTTGGAACTCTGCCTGGAAGGCTAAATCCTTAAAAGTTCTTAAATATAACCGTAAGATTGGTGAGTTGCTTTTCAAGATCATTTAGAACCTATCCAGCTCAGAGTGTTTTGCTAGGTAGTAAACCTGGGGTAGACAGTGTCTCAGGCAGGCCTTTAATTTCCAGTGGATTACACATCAACAAAAGCTGGAACTGTGTTATTTCAGTTGTTCTGCACCAAAGTCAGGTACTCCTGTCTGAGATTTGTGTTTTGAAACATTGATGTATAGGACCTGATAGCTCTTGCTGTCCTGCCTTGTGTGCTTCTCTCCTTCGTTTTCCTTCTTCCCCTCCACCCCTCACTCTCTTGCTCTCTAGTTCTGCTGCATTGGCAATAAAGTTATAAGGGTATTGTGGAGTCTGCTTGTAGGTTTATACCTCTTAACAGTTTTATTCAGTTCCCACTCTTTTATCTAAGTACAGATCCCACAGCTTGCAATTATGGTCTGACTTTAGTAACAATTCTGTTTTTTTAAATGTTTCCAGTTACACACAATATTTGCTTCATGGAGCAGCTGCAGGCCAAAAAAGCATTTCCAACTGCCATCTAAATATTGAAATATGAGTACTTTGCTTCTATTTAAAATAAATTTTGTTTTCTGTCATGTTCTATAACGACCTTTTTGAGCTTGTTGCTTTCTCATCTTGCATCAATCTTAATGTTACATGATTCCAGAACTAGGCTTCTTTGACAGCAACATGACAAATCCGTGTCTAATATTTGTGTTCATGTGGTGTGTACAAAAACTAACTTCTCAGTGGATTTGATTACTGATTCATGTAATTACAACCAGCATGATTAAAAATCTGCATGTCAGTATCATAATGCTTATGATATAATTTATGGATAATTTTTTAAAGCAGGATCATGTTATTCGTCTGAATTTTCTTAAAAGAAGCCTTTATTGTCCAAACATCATTTCTGAAGGTGTTTGAATGTTTTAAAAATAAAATAAGGACATAGATGCAGTTATGAATATAGCAACATAGGCTTCAGATCATGCTGACTGATAGGACTCTAGTATCTTCTTGTTCTGTAGAAAAGCTGTAACTTCTCTCAACAGTCTTAAAAAAACTGAAATGAAAAAATTGCATGTTAAGAATTGTGCAATTGAATCTTTGAACTTATCTAGACAGATACTGCTGTACTGCTCCTCAAAATGCACATCTCTGTAGTCCTGTGCTCCTCACTGGGGCAATGTAAACCACTTCTGATGCAAGTGCTGTAATTGTTCAGCTTTACCCGTTTTACCCTCTCCTCTTCTCTTCATTAACAAAGTCCTTCTGTGACAGAGGTAGTGCTAGCTCAGCAAGAGGCTCCACCGAGGCACCCAGGTGCTCTTGCTCAACCTGTTGAGCACACGGGCTGGTCTGACACTGCCCTCACCCATGGCCAATTTTTGTAGCAACACAAACGCACAGCACCATGGCACAAATTGAAAGACATCTTGCACTTTAAAGTGTGGATTGACTTGTCTAACTGCAGCAAAAGCTGACTTGTTTGCAAGTATGTTAAAAATCAGTGCATGATTACTGACAGCTTTTTATAAAGATGTCTTTTTGTAATCAGGTGTTATAGTTAATCACTCAGAAGTTCAAAAGTGTTTATGTAAAGAAATTGCATGTGTTTGTTTGCATACTTTAGGACTAATATATTTTTATTTTATTCCAGCTTCCTTGGAGGAATTGGTATTTTTGCAGAAAAATAAAAGCTTTAGATGTTGAAATGACTATTCAAAGTGTAAATATTTATTTACTTTAGAATTAATTTTATGAATGCATTGAAGAAATCTCTGAACTCAGTGTATTTGCATCTATATATATAGACTGCTAAATTAATTATGCTAGGTCTAGAACCTCACTGGTGAATTGCAGATGTCTTTTTGTAAAAGTATACATATGGCTCTTTGAGAGCTTTGAACTGTGTTATGCTTTTTGTTCATCAGAAGGATCATATGGATAACTTCATTGTGAGAGTTTTTTTTCCATCATGTTTGCAAAGCATGGTGGATCTGTGTGATAAGTATTGGGCTCCCATTCATCGTAGGACCGAAATGAGTTTGTTCTGTGCATATGGAATATGGGAATAAGACACACAGAGGATATGTTTATCAAAATTGATTGTATAAAGCAAGTGCAAAGGAACTTACAAGCCTAAACAGCTTGGCAGGCCAATAGCCAACAAAAGTCTTAGTGTACTGCCAAACATGTAGGAAGCAGATCAGGCTCTCATCTGTACTGAGGTACCAGAAAAGGAAATAACTTCCAGCCTGGTAAGGATATTGTTACCCAGGGTGCAGCTTTGTTCTGTCCTCTCAGCAGCTCAGGGTAGATTGGGATTCTGGCAGGTTGTCTGCTAGGAGGTAACACCACTATTGAGGAGGAATGTGGGCTGCCTAAAAAAGCCAGCAGTTGTGTTGTGGAAACTCTTCTCTGCAGCAAGGTCCCAGAGTGTGGGTCCCCTTTTGTGGGACATTGGTCTCCCCTTAGGAGACTCTGGGGAAGGGTGTTGTATACGAGGAATTGACCACAGTGACAAGCAAGCAACTACTTCATTGCTGTAGAATTATTGCTTTTCAAATTTCTTTGCAAGATTTCCCCTGACACTGAACTCTATTGTCTAGTTCTGAATCTGCCACCTTTTAAGCTGTAATTTTGGCAGGTTAGTTTTTAATGTCTCCCTGTCAGTCTCGTGTTGTACTGTAGGTGTTTATAAACCTCTTTGACCTATTAGTTGATGTCTTATTAGCCTGGAGCTGATGCTGTAAAAAGGTACTGATATGGTGAGGACTTTTCAACTGTGTTACAGTAGCACAAAAGTATACTTGGTGGTCTAATTTTAGGAACTGAGATTCTACCAAATTCCGGCTCATTTAAGGTGTGTGTTTTGTTTGGGTTTTCTACTTTCATGTGTAAGTCAGTGTTCAACATATGAATACTAATCCCAAACACTCACAGTTAGCTATTCATGGGAATGTGTGCTTGTTCTTGGGTCTCTTTTCACCCTACCATGGCCTTTGGAAGGAGTCAAATGCAGGTATATCTTGAATTATGCAACATTTTTCCTGCAGGTAAAAGTCATCCTCCTTCATGTAATTCTGTTCATTTACCTTTTTTATGCTTTGTCATGTACTAAATCAGACAGTATTTAATCCAGATCTAACCTTGTTTTTAAAAGGAAACTGGTGGAACACTTTCCTACCAGAGTGCAGGGGGAGACTTAAAAACTAGTATGTGAGCTATGGCACTGGTAGTGCACGAGTGAAAGTGGGGAAAGAGCGTTTCCAAACAGATAGTTACAGTAATAATCCATCAGTGTTGGACTCTTGAGTATGAATTATTTCAATCTTGTATTGCTATGGTATTTAAACCTGATAAAACAATGAAATAAGTATGTATTGCCTGCGTGAAATACTGAAGTTATTTCCCTTGCACTATTGCTTAATTGTGCTGGCACAGCTTGAGCAGGGACAGGTGATGGTTGGAAAAGATTTGTGGGTTTTCTTGCTTTTTAAGCTAGCATCCCAAATCAGTACAGACTGGTACAATGATTTTGTTAGTCCACAGAGTTGCTCCCTGGGGTGGTAAAAGAGGAGCTTCCAAACTACATGTTGCTATCCAAAAAAATAGACCATAAAGCTGTAGCTTCTGTTGTGCCCTAAGTCCAAATCATGAAGTGGTTTTGTCATCTCTAAATCATGTAATACTTGTCAGACTTGAGTTCCAGTCACAAGTGTTGCTCTTTCCAACTACTGTAATACTAGTTGTCCAGATGATTCCAAAACGTTTTGGAAAATCATCTGTTTGAGTTTCGGTGTAAGCAATAGTTAGGCACCATTTCTAGTGATGCAAATAGTTAAGACTTCCCCCCAGCTTCCCAGTTTTTGGGAAGAGAAGGTCTGTGTCCTTTGCAAATAAAATATCTTGATCTTCATTTTACAGAAAAACTGTAGGAGAAAATAAATCAATTATGTCTGTTTGAAAGAAAACACAATATTTATTTCTAAATTTTATTTTAAAGCAAGTTTAATGATTTGGTTTCTGACTTTTTAATACCAATCCCCAGTCTTAAAAAAAAAAAACCCAACCCTGAGTAAGCTGCAAGTTCCCCCCACCACCCCCACCTAGAGCCTCTTTGCCTGCCTTTGCTTGTGTACTCTATCGGTTTCACAGTTCATATACTTGTGTTTTTTTAAAAATCTCCCCCTGCACTCTGGTGGGAGACGTCTGCTGTTTCCTTTCAAACACACAAGGCTTGATTCTCCTCTCACAATGGCATAAATTGTGAAGAACTCCACTTGAAATCAATGGAAGTAAAGACATGCAAAATGGGGTGAGAGAAGAGCCCAGCCGCTGGTTTCTATTTTTAAGTGAGTCTGGTTAACCTAAAATTGTTCAATGTGGCACTGTGACTTTAGTTTGTGGATATCTGTTGCTATTCTTGTTTCTCTTCGTACATAATGTTTCATTTTCATATATAATACATTACAGCTAGTACCCCTAATTATGATGCAGAGTTTTTCATTTAATACCTCAGTGCTACAACAGGAATTCTGGTAGTTAATAAGCAATACGGATGGTAAAGTGCTTACGTTACTAGTGTCAGAGCCTGCAAAAAGTCTGGGGTGTAGCTGTATTCCTGAGCAAGTCCTGAAGGAAAGGAGACTGGATTGGATCTATCCATACAACTTAAACTTTCCTTGTGGCTTTCTGTTGCTTTAGTAGTTCTAATCTGTGAATCTTGCTCCTTGCTATCCAGGCTTGAGGTACTAGTTGTGCATAAACAAAACTTCCTCTGTTATTGTTGTTTTTCTTGTGCTGATGAAGTGTTCACCTCCATTCTTGTGTTTTATACATATTCAAGAACTTACTTGAGCTTCAAATTTTCTCTGAACAGTTTAATACTTGGCAATAAACCTGGAATATCTACACAAGATTTCTGCCATTGCCTAATTTTTGCTGGTTGCTCACATTTGTTTATTTTTTTGGCAATGGATTATGGTCCTTAATTACCATCAGTAGTCAAATAACTGAATGAGATTATACAGCAGGGCTGTAAAAACTGTTCATGCTAGCTATAATCTGTACATGTGTGGATATCTTTGAAAACAGTCACCTCATTCATTAACCAGTTCAACAGACTCCAACTTCACCACTATTTAGTTTTTGAAATTAATGCAGCATTCTCTACCTAACTGAAACGTTGCTGTGACTGCCTCTTTTTATAGTTTAAAAAAACAGCATGAAATAGTTGACTCTTGTAGTGTATTCTAACTTGGAGTAAATCTATTGGCTTATTTGAATTTTTGTTTCCTGCTTGAGTAGCAAATCACAGGTGTCCACAAGGGAGTCTACTTAAACTTAAAGAATGTGGTAGGCTTAGTGGTTCACTTAAATTTTGTCTCTAACTTGATTACGATGAGAATGAAAATCCTGTGGTGTTCAGCATCTTCTGCAGTTCAGTCCTTGAGTTTTCCCTATCAAATATATTTGAAGGGTTGCTTAGCTAGTATGTGATGGCCTTATGTATCGGGGAAGTAGTGGGGACAGAAGATGCCACAGAAGCTGTGTTGCAGATCTTCATATGCAGTGTGGCTTCCCTGCCGCAGGGGTGATGCATAACTGTCTTCTGACCTCTTGACTATAGCAATTAATTCCAATGGTGCATTCTCCCTTGTCCCTGCTAGGCTTAGCATTATTAAAATGGGAAAAATGAAGCATTTTCGATAGCTGATTTATCAAGGTGTGGTGTGTTCACTGCTGCTGTGAACTGCTGTGATTGTGTGCAGTAGTGCTTGCTTATAGCTGATGTGAGGGGTGTGTGATGGTGCTTGTCAATCAAATACGCTCTTCTCAGCTGAATGTTTTTCAGTTTTGTTCTGGTAGAGCAACCTTACTGTGGAATAGGGAACTTAACAGCCTTCTGAATGCAGAGATATGCAGGCAGTCTTTCTGGTGGCACATTTTCCTCATTTTTAATCTGATGGCTTTGAGACTCTTTCTGTCATACCATTTTTTGGAGCATTTTTTAAGCTCTTCTGAGGGTTGCTATTGTGGAGGCAGCAATGCGTGTTTGGAAGAGAAACTACTTCTGGTAGCGTTTTCCAAACATAAGGCTTCACATGCAAAAGTCATCTTTGGGGTCAAGGGAAACAAGAGGGTGATATGGATAGAGTATGAGAATGCCTGGGAAAATTAATCTCTAATGCAAATTGGTATTTACAGAGAGCTTGAAGAAAGTCTGAAGTCTTTGCCAGACAGTATGAAGCACCTTATCAGTTCCATGGACAAAGCAGCTGCCACTGAAAAAGACTAGGGAGTAGAAGAGCATCCTTCTGGCTCTATTAGTTGTAGTGGTTGACAACGAGCAAAGACAATATCGTGTAACAGGGTTAATGACTAAAGCCTCTGAAGGCACTTAACTTTCTGCCTGTTGGGAAACTGATGACATAAGATTTAACCTCAGGAAATTGAGATGCACTTAGAGATCCAGAGCTTGAACTTGTTTACAGATAGTTTTGAGGAGCTGCCACCACAGAATATAGAGCTGATGGTGCAACATTTCTGTAAGACAGGTCTGTTTTAGAAGTAGCAATAAACCCAAGGTAAGTTTTAGGCAGCAGTCCTAAAATAAATAATTCCAGAGCCATTTCCTTGCAGTTTTGATTTGTATGTAGGTATCCTGAAAACTATGACTACTGAATAGGTCACTATGTACCTCTTTCGAAAAGGCATCTTTGAAAGCTAGCTTTTTCTCACACAAAGGCTTCCTGACAAGAGGCCTCTGATAGGTGGAGATTGGCAGCCATGTCTTCTATGGCAGGAAGCAAAAATGTATGGGATCAGGAGTGTGAATAGATTACTTCTGAATAATCCTTCTCTTCAGTTACAGGTCCATGTCATGGTGTACACTGTAAGAAAGTGTTTTAAGAATATGCATGTGTTAAGGAAAAAGGGGGATATACACACACATTCTTAAAGCAATTTTTAAAATTAAGCCAGCAAGCTCTTAAGTTTTTAATCTGACTTTGTGTCCTGTTTGAGGAAGGTATCAATGATTTAAAGTGTTGTGCACTGCGGAAGGGTGCATAGAAAAGACGTTTATTGATGTCCTTCCAAAATTACTATTTAAGGATAATTCTGGAACATTGATGTGTAACAGAATTCTGGTAGCCTCAATTTTCTTTCCCAGGGAACAGTTCCAGCCCTGACCTACAAATTGGTCTGCTCTGTGATACTTTTTGAATAAAGTAAGTGCGCGAAGGACACATTGCAAACCAATTATTTCTAAATTTCTGAAAAAAGTATACACACAGCTTGGTGCAGTATGAATATGGCCATTAAGAAAAATATCTCAGAAGACATGCAAGCCTATGTCCGTATTGTGCAGCTGTAACACAACAGATGCACACCAAGCACACTTATGAAAAAAGGCTGAGATCTTTTGGGCTTGTGGTTAAACTCGTATGTCTGAATTTAAGCTTAGGGAGCATCTCCAACTTAAATGTTTCTGTAGCTGTTGGGCCAATGTTGGAAGATGCATTACCAGCATGGAGGGCAGAGTGTACCTGCCTGAGAAGGTAGATCTCAAGTCTGTGCTGTGCTGGCTGTCTGCCAGAGACATGCTTGGGAATTGTCACCTTGAAAGTGCAAAGATGAAAAATATGCAGAATTAATTACAGTCCTGGATATTTTCACTTAAATAGTAAAATATGGGGCTTGATCTCTAACTGCATTTCTTGTTTTGCAAAGAAAACCAGATTACTATTACAGTGCCTACCTGGGCTTTCTTACAGCTGGTGACTCTAAGGAAGGGTGGAGAGGTGGGTTGTTGTGATGGGAAGGGTGGCAGCTGGGTCTGGTCAGGAGAACTCCAAGATGGCAGGTGATGTACTAGT
>NW_009970718.1:2661562-2662250 GCF_000747805.2 Chaetura pelagica | reverse complement strand
GCTAGGGCACTGGCTGCTGTCACAGTCCTGGTGGAAAAAACACCAGGAGCTCTTATCTCTTCCTTATCACGTGTGATGGGGTTGTAGCCGTGGAGTTGGTGTGACTTGTGATGGCCTCTTAATGGGTAGCTGAGTGAAAAGCTGATGAATTATCATAGAATGGTGGGGGTTGAAAGGGACTTGTGGAGATCATCTAGTCCAACTCTGCTAAAGCAGGATCACCTAGAGCACATCACACAGGAACCTGTCCAGGAGGGTTTTGAATGTCTCCAGAGGAGGAGACTCCACAGCCTCTCTGGGCAGCCTGTTGCTCTGCCACCCCCAAAGTAAATAAGTTTTTCCTTAAGTTCAGGTGGAACTTCCTGTGTTCCAGTTTGTGCCTGGTGCCCCTAATCGTGTCACTGGACACCACTGAAAAGTCTGGCTCCATTCTCTTTATGCCTGATTTTTAGATATTTGTAGTTATTTATGGGATCCTTTCTCAGCCTCCTCCAGACTAATCAGACCCAGGTAAGAGAGATGCTCCAGTCCTTTAATCACCGTTGTAGCCCTCTGCTGGACTCTTTCCAGTAGCTTCTTGTCTTTCTTGTACTGGGGAGCCCAGGACTGGCCACAGTGCTGCGGCTGTAGCCCCGCCAGGGCAGAGCACAGGGGGACGATAAACCTTCCTGGACCTGCCGGCCGCCCT
>NW_009970718.1:2643429-2661068 GCF_000747805.2 Chaetura pelagica | reverse complement strand
GGGGCCCGGGGGCCCGGGGGGCCCGGGGACACGCCAGGCGCTTCTGCCCGGCCGTGTTTGAGAACTGGGGTTTAAGACTTGCTCAGAAGGACTTGTTCGCTCTGGCGCTGAGAGCAAAATAGAAAGTTTGCTTTTTTGTTTCCCTCGAATGTTTGTGATTCTACTTGAAGTGAATGAAATCACCTGGTTTGAAGGACAGACGGCAGTTTGCTAATGCAAAAGCCAAAGGGCTTGCAGTTTTTTTCCCTTGCTCTGCTCGCTGTGTCTGTGTTAATTTGCCACTATCCAGAATTATTCTGAAATCCAAAGAAGAAATGAACAGGCCTGAAGGTCCCAGGCCGTGTGCTTAAAGATACATTTAGACCCACCTCTTCTGGGGTGCCATCTCACCTTGGTTTTCTGTTGGGAGCAGATGGACGTGACTGTGGGTGGGGCTGGAGAATGTGGAGTGAGATGAAGCCTTTGGCTTCATCCCCGAGTGACCCGAGGGCTGCCGGGCAGGCCGGGGTGCCCTGCCCCTGGAGACTGAGCTTTATCTCACCAGGCCTCTGGTTCCTGGAAGACCCTCTGGCAAGACAGGGATCTTACCTGTTGTTGTGGTCCAAGAGCTTGGTGGAGGTGGGAGCCCACAGCTGCTGTGAAAACACAGGAGACAACAGAAGAAAACCAGGTGCTTTGATATCTCTCTCTAGGCCCCTCGTAAGCTGCCCAAACTAGTTTAACCAGACCCAGGTATAGCACAGGGAGGAAGAAATGGGCTCTACTGAATAGCCAAAGGAGGCTTCCTTATCATACTCATTCCTGGGGAGTTTTTGTGGTGAAGTGAGCCTGTCCTGAAGGTATGGGAGTGAGATAGGCCTGCCTGAGACTGCAGGAGAAATGCATTTTGTTTACTTAAGGATTCACGTGTGCTCATACTGTTAACATTAGATAACTGTTAGGAGACCGCTTGGGGTCACTAACTGTTGGTCCTGCTCTTGAAGGACAGACAGGTGCTAAACTCAGGCTTGTGTCCTGCTTGGGATGCAGGCTGCTGCTGCCACAGGCTCCTTCTGATGGCCTTGTGAGGAGAAGGGGCACCCCAGGAGGTCACTGACACTTGAGGTGGGTTGTGCTGTCCAGCAACAGTGCCCATCTCTTTCCATGGATGCAAGAGGACCCTCAAATAAGGGAGAGTAAAACAGGAGAAAGGGTGACAGTCTGTGTAGCCTGTGGCCAGAAGATTTGTGGATTAAAGCCATTGGGTGCTGAACACTGAGCTGCACACATGGTGAACTAACTCCTCCGCCTGGATTAAACTAGTCTAACTGCAGAAGAATTATACTCAAGCAAAATATTAAGTATTCAGAAAGTCTTGTGCAGAAAATAAATACAGAGGAATTGCTGATACTACAGAGCCCAAGTATCAGGCCAACTTGAACAAAATCCTGATTAAAAATAAAATAGTTGTTTTCTCAGAATTTTAGGTGTATGTTTTGAGAATTTTTAGCTAAATTATTGTGAGCAATATCCTGTTAATGTGAAAAGTGTTACTAGCTTTATAACAGATTTTTCTGATGGAGCTACGAGACAGAGATCCTAATAATGAATTGCCTGAGTGGCAGGTATTGAAGACATTCTCAAATAGACCAGAAGGGTTTTTTTTTTTTTTTTTTTTTTTTTAATCTACTACAAGTACTAGTTAGTGCTACACGAAACAAGACCTGTCTCCTTTTGTTCCCCTCTTCCCACAAGAGAAAGAAAACAATCTTTCAGGGGTATTTTTTTTGTTCCTTGAATTCAATCTTGGGAAAGGAAACCCTCTGGTAAATAATTGGGTTAGGAACTAGCAGGATGGGCTTAAATGAAAGTGCCTCCTTCAGCGATTCCTCTCCCTTCTTAATTGTACAATAGACTTTCCCAACGCTGCTTCCTGGTATTCATCCAAGTCCTCCAGCCCTGAGTACCTGTAAACAATTAACATTCTCCCACATGGCACACAAACCCTTGGTCAGTGTTTAACTGGGTATTTGTGTGTGGCAGCAGTTTAACTTCCTCAAGGAATCCTTCTGTCTGCCTTCTACCTTTCTCTTCCATGTCTGTTCCTCCCAGGTGTTTGCTGCTGATGTATTTGATTTATATGCAGACTCTAAATACAGCTACTTCTATGTGATTCTGTTGTTTCCTCCATCCTAAGAGCTGCAAGTGAACAAAAATGTCAGTTTTCAATTGCATATCTCTAATAGTCCTTATCTAATTTTGTTTGCACCTGCTTAGCAGTTTGTTATAGGAATAAGCTGCTGATGGGAACATGCTGTTCCACTTCCTCATACTGGGGAAAACATGGAACGATTTCTGGACATCCTATAAGGTATCTTCTGTTGCTGTTGTTGTACTGTTCTGGGTTTGAACAGAGTATGTTGCTGGTTGTCTCCTGACAGGGCAAAAGCATGAATCAGGGATGTGGAAGTAGAACTACTAGGAAATGTACTTACCTAGTATGTAGCTTGGCCATTGGGTAACAGGGAGTTAGATCTGTGGTGCTGAGCATCTTAAAATGTGTTAAAATTGACTGAAAATCAACATGGAATAAAGAAATTCTCAAAAGTATGTTTCTGAATCGCCGGTCTTAGTGGTGTGGAATATGTACAAATGAGCACAGTCTGGGTAGTACTTATTAGCCAGTGGCAAAGGGCAAGTAAAAACAAACCACCACCCCCCCCAGCTAAAAAGTAAAAATGGTAGATGCTTATACACTTGTAGCAAATGGGAAGTCTCTGAAATGGAAGCTTTCTGAGTGAAGTATTGCTCAGCCTTGGTGCTAGTTTTGTTGTGTGATCATGAGGCAACAGAATTGCCATAGAAAAGTGCTCAGTACTGCTTTTAAAAAGGAAATCAAACCCCGTATTTTTAAAAGTATTCCATTAGCATTCAGGTTTTTTCAGATGATGCACAGCTGCAAATATGCCTGAATGATAAATTTATTGTTGTTTTTTTTAAATGAGCTTCTTTAAATGTGAAGAAGTAATAAAACTAAGATAGTTGGATCTGGGGTGCCAGTCCGTTGAACATTAGCAGCAGTTGGAGCACTTCTGGAGTTGGTGTGTGATCTGGAGGCTGGACTAGATGGTCTCCAGAGGTCCCTTCCAACCGTTAACATTCTGTGACACTGTGATAAAAGCATATAATGCCTATGATCATCTTGGTCTTGAGCAACCAGTTCAAGAAACGGACTTCAAGGGTCAGGGTTGCCCATATTTTATACCAAAAGAGTGTGAATAATGAATAGCTAAGAATTATTTTGCCCAGTAATGAATATGACTAACAAATAGACAGAGACCTTCAGAACAAGGGAGGGATGGAACTGGCCCTTTTTAAAGAGTTTTTTTTCTTAACAAAAATACTTTGCATTTAAAAGTACAAATACATTAATTTAACACTTAGAATGCGTTTGTCTTCCTGCAGGTACTGACTGACTGTTTCGTCTGACTGACCATTTCATATTCATTACAAAGCTAGAAATAGATTGGATTGATAAGGCATAACTCTGAAGCTGCTTCCAGTGTATGATCTTTAGTGTTTTAAAAATTCTTTTCTTATCACATTCTAATCATGTCTGGCAGCATGATACGTGCCTTCAGGGGATGATAGTCTGTGATTGTGTGGGGCTTTTCTTTTTAAGTCTTCCAGTGTAAATTTTAGGAATCTTTTATTGATTAGGTAACACTTCTTCTTTTGCTTCTGAGTGAATAGTGTGCTGGGTGTACCCTAACATGTAAAGAGTAGTACAGGAATACCAAGAACTTACAATGCAGGCAACAGTTTGCAGCTGGTATCCTATAGTTCAGTGTTTGTGCTATGACCAGAGCAAGCTAAAATTTGGCAGGATTGTTAGCTCAAAGAAAGCCTAGTGATGTAAATAAAATTACTCCCATCTCAGTGTTGCTTCAATCTTAAAATGCCTCTTTAAAAGGTAGACAGCTCTTCCCCTTCACTGATGCTTGCACTGAATGTCAAAGATGTTTCTTAAAATGAGACAAAATGCATTGGAAAACAAGGACAGGGGGGTTTTATTTCTTCTGAAAGCTCAAGTAAGTTCACTGAAGGGCTGAAAATCACATGACTGACTGCTGCTGATTTCTGTGTCCACACAGCATCCCTTTGTTGCAGAAAAACTTTTTTTTTAATGAGAAGCTAAGTATCTCCTGTCCCTTAATGTATAGCTCTGGTGCCACTGCTTGTCTTTTTTTTTTTTCTTGTTTTTTTTTATTTTTTTTTTAAATAGGACTGAATTAATTTGATGGGCCTAGTTTGTGAGCTTCTTCTGTAAAGCCACCATATGGTGCATCTGGACAAGATGCTTCACACAAGTATGTAAGTATCACTGGAGAACCTAGCTCATAAAACAAAATGAAGATGTGAAGCACTATAGCATGTCCATCTCAGATTCTTAACTCTTCTAAAGTCATGTTCCATGAAGACAACTCTTGGGCTATTTTGCCTTGTATAAAAATAATCAGACTCAACAACTTTGGACTACTACTGGCAACATCTTTGGAAGCTTCTCCTCTATGGAGAAGACCAAATCGATCTTTAATCAAACATCTATACCCTAACAAAGGCAAGAAATGTTACTTGGAATTTTTTAATTTTTTTTTCTTGGAGTGTTCATACTCAGTTTATAGATTATGCTTAAGCATATACATCTGTTAAGTGTGTTCATCTGACTTTTTTCTGGCTTGTTCTATAGAATGTTACTGCACTATTGATATGGAATACCTTAAATAATTGGGATAGAGTCACATCTGGCAAGTATTTATTACTTTGGCAGTTTTCCACAAGATTTGCTTTATTCCACCAAAAGCACAGTTTTCCATCTGTATTTAAAAAAAAAAAATAATAAAAAAATTGAAGAATTTTAAGTCTGCATGTCCTTTTTTTTCAGTATTTTTTTTTTTTAATCTGTAGACTCTGTCAGGAAGACATCTAATAAATTAAACTTACTATGCAACTAGTCTCATTTCCATATGAAGTGTTGCATATGTTCTTTCCTGTTACTGGTTAACTTGGTCCAGACTTGGATCTTCTCTTCTCCCACTCAAGGACTTCAATCCTTGATGATTACAGTGGTAATTACAGAAGGAAAATGGTACTCCTGGGAACATAGCAAACCTGCAAGAGGGTACGGATCAGCTAGTTGAGGATCTGGAGAGACAAATTACCTTATCTACTTTTGAAACTTCCTCCTTTCATTTGAATAGAGACAATCTTATAGTGGCCCGACATAGCCGGTAATGAAATGGCAGTGGAACTCTGACCTGAGTGGGAATTGCACACTTCAAAGGATAACTTAATTAGGGTGCTGTACTCTTCAGGAAGCAAAGTTATTGTATGAGCAATTCTCATATATCTGTAGCACCTATAGTTTGCTTAAAAAGGCAAATAAAATGAACACCATGCTCAAAATGTTACAAATTAATTTTAATGGAGGACAAACAGTTCTGTAGCATTTCTAGTATGTTCTCACCAAACTGAAGCAGCCACTATGCTGGACTGGGGAGTTTGATCACACCCAATGATAATTGGAAATCTGAGTTTTTAGACTTATTTTATCATTCACTCTTATTTGTGTCAGGTCAAACTCAATAAAAATCCTGTGTGAGAGCTGGTGTAGTTACTCACTATGTTGCCCAAAGGAGAAAGTACAGGTGCTCTTGTAGAATCATTCTGGTTGAAAACAACCTCAGGGCACCATTTGATCTAACCTTCTCTCAAAGCAGGGTTGACTGAATTCAGACCACCCTGCATCAGTGCTGCATTTGGATTTCTGCAGTGTGCAGCAAATCTTTTAGTAAAAAAGCCAGTGTTTCTACACATTGTATCTTCATAAATGAAAATGTCTTTGGTAAATCTTTTGTTCTCACTGGAAGAATGGGGATGATAGAAAAATGCAACTTTCCTTCCCTTGTGTGTACAGGTATTTTTTGAGGGTGCAGTACTGCATCATGATCGGTTATAAAGAGTGTGTTGACCTGTTTGTTGACCTGACTTCATTCTTGGATGCTTGGTTGCTGAAGTAGCTGGCTGCATGGTTGTCTAAATGGCACTTGAGGAACAGTATCTTGCAGTATTGTTAAGAGGTGATCAAGATTCAGTTAGGCTCTAAGTTGGTTTTCTTCTGAAAATAACTTCTGAAATATTGATTTAGAAGCCATATTACTGAAATCTAGGCATCATGCTGCTGTTTAGAGACATGACGTAAGTGTGTGATAGTTGAACTCTTATGCTGAGACAACCTGGCCACTATGTGCAGACTCCACTCGTATTCATGGCCCATGAATGGTAATGGATTTGGTCTCAAAATGTTTACAAGACCAGGAAAGTCTTAAGAAAGAACTGCTTATGAGTGTCAAGTTTAAAGTAGTTCCAGAGGAAAATATAAATAAAAAGCAATAAAGATTGTCGTCTCCTGAATCTGCACAGTATAAAATAAGGTTGAGAAACTACTCATTCTGAATGAGTGTGGATTCCTCCTAGGTAATTTGACAGTAAAGGGGAAGTTTGATAAGTAATAGCTGTGCTTTAAGAACTCTGAAATGTCAGATACTCAAAATATGTCTACAGGAATTTAGTGGAAATTGGGTTTGGCTGTGGATTATTATAGGGACTATCCTTTGATTCCAGTGGCTCTTCTAGGCATCTGGGGGTGGTTGGAGAACTGCACAAGGCATCTAAGCATAACAGGCCTATTGCCAATGAGTGCTGGTGGCACTGGTGGATAAGTTGGCCATGCAGTGAAAACATCTTTCTGAGGAGTTGCACTGTTTTGCACTGATGCTTAAATCAAAGCTCTGAAGGAAATGTTCTTTTTTTGGTGTGTATGTGTTACTGCCTCGCATGCAAGTCTGTTACTGTTTAGTCAGCTGACATTGTTCCAGGTAAGTAAGTAAAAGATTTTTTTTTATTCCTTCTGTAAGTTGATAGTAAATTCTTCATTTTGCTTGTATAGAAGGAGTATTCAGATACTTTGGCCATAGGAGTTCATATATGGTACTTTAAAACTCTGGTATTTTTTACCAATACAGTTAATTCCTACCTGTGTTAATTTATCTTTGTGTCTCTCTCCTTCCCTACCCTGATGTGCAAATGCAAAACAAGAGAATGATTCAAAGTGTCACTCTGGATGTGAAAGTGGAATCACTTGACATAGATACAACAATAATGCTTCAAGAATAGCAAAGGGAAAAGGGTTCACAGAGGGCCTGTTTCAACTGGCTTAGAGCACTATTTAGATAAGCGCTGCTGTGATCTGTCTTTCCCCTTGCAGTGACATTGCTGCTTGTCTAGCCTTCTGGTCAACTGCTTTTAAAAATCAAATCAACAGGAATTTTCACTTTTTTCTCTTTTCCTTGTGGTAGAGTTAGCTTTTTGCTTGTTAAAAGTCCTGCACAGTTCCACCATGTGGAATGTGGATCACCCAGTGCTGGCATAAGGATGCTGACATGTGGTCAGCACAGAGGAAGAAGGCAGAGTCCCTGCAGCATCCCAAACATAAATGGGTTTGTTGTGTATTAAAAGTCCCCCATTATCTGGTCCTCATGTGTCTTGTTTTGTCTTGTTCTGCAGATATGCTGTACTGCTCTCTTTCTGCTGTTTTTACTCAGCTCACTTTTATGACTTTCTTAGTAATGAGGTGGTCCTCAGATGTTGGCATGTGCTAAAATAGTTGGGAATGTTATTACTTGTGGTTCCTGCTTTTGGAGCAAAGATTATTATAGGTTGGAGCCCTTTGCCTGCCTTGTGTGCACTACCATGGCTGTCACCTTTGCCCTTTTTTGCCAAGACTTACTGCCCCTTCCCAGTGGAGGGGGTAGAGTGCAGGGTGGGTTGGGTAGGTCACAGCCACTTCAGGGGAGGTTTCAGTATTAACCGTGGATAAAAATTAGTCTAAACCTCGATGGTAGGTAACGAGTACATGCCCTGGGAAAAAAAGGCGTATCCTCAGATCTTTTAGGATGAGGGAAGTAATTACTAAAGCTGAAATCTCCTACATGACAGACTTATTTTTTAATGTTTTTCCTGTAGATAAAATCTGAGAACTTCTGTCCCTATTTCCTCTCTTTAATGTGTGATAGGCAGCGAGATGGAATTAATTCCAATTTAAAAAAAAAATCAACAAAATATTTTTATGTAGTCGATGGTTTGTTTGGTTCTTAGCTTGCCATCCAATCTTCTGAGTTTTTCTCTAGGGTACTAGAACTTATTTTGGTTTGTGGGGGTGGGGTTGTGTGGTTTTGGTTTTTTGCTGTTGGTGGTGGGTTTTTTGTTTGGTTTTGTTTTGGTTTTTTTTTAAGTGCTGGGGAAAGACTCTCGCACTTGAGTTTACATTTTCTGAAGGAAGTGTTTGGCTTTGTGTCACATTTGTGTCCTATCTATTGGGATGCACCTAAAGGCAGTGGCAAGAGGTTCAGGAATGCTTTACAATAATAATCTAAAAATTGCTGCAACTTGCTAGGTTTTGAATGCTGAGGTTAGTCTCTCCAGTTTAATTATGCCATATGCTTTTGTAAACATCTCGTGTGTTCTGTCCTTAGTTTCATTGCTTGATCTGTATTATACCCACACATGCAAACTTGGGTCTGGTGTTTATAAACAGTTTCTTATATGCGTTAGGTAGAACAACAAGAAGGCTTAAAACCCAAAAGTGTAATGCATTCATACTGTGTGTTGCTACTGGGCTCTTAACGAGGATTCCAGAGGTCCCACATCTGAGAGCTTGTAGGGGAAATGCACTGCCAGATTGTGTGTTGCTTCCTCAGTCAGCTCTACTAAGTACTGGGTTTTGGTATTGAGGGAGATGAGTTCCTAGAGGAAGGGAAGTGTTAGACTGTTGTTTAAAGGATGTTACTCTGACATGAATTTGTATTTTTATAGATATCTGCATAAAACATTTTTTTTAGAAGTTCAGCATTGTAATCTAATGGTTGTTAAAAAATTATACAGTCAGTTCAATGTGGTTTTAAATACTATGAGCACAACTACATTTAAAAATAATATATTATTTCAGAGAGCAAAGTTCTTGATTGCAGTATGTTATTGTGAGTCCCAGAAACTGGTGATAACAAACTTATTACATTTTTTAACTCAACAGAGGTTAAACTTGATCTAGGCATGTTGTGGCTATGAAGTACTTGCCCACAATTGTTAGTTCATTATATCTTGCTTGTAGGGTAGGGAGATCCTGATTGCAGCTGGGTAATCATAGAATCATAGAATCTTAGGGGCTGGAAGGGACCTCGAGAGATCATCTAGTCCAACCCCCCTGCCAGAGCAGGGTCACCTAGAGTACATCACACAGGAACTCATCCAGGTGGGTTTTGAATGTCTCCAGTGAGGGAGACTCCACAACCTCCCTGGGCAGTCTGTTCCAGTGCTCTGTCACTCTCACAGTAAAAAAATTTTTTCGGATATTCACCTTGAACCTCCTATGCTCCAATTTACACCCATTACCCCTTGTCCTATCACTGGTCATCACCGAGAAAAGCCTAACTCCGTCCCCCTGACACTCACCCCTTACATATTTGTAAACATTGATGAGGTCACCCCTCAGTCTCCTTTTCTCCAAGCTAAAGAGACCCAGCTCCCTCAGCCTTTCCTCATAAGGGAGATGTTCCACTCCCTTAATCATCTTCGTAGCTCTGCGCTGGACTCTTTCGAGCAGTTCCCTGTCCTTTTTGAACTGAGGGGCCCAGAACTGGACACAATACTCCAGATGTGGCCTCACCAATGCAGAATAGAGGGGGAGGAGAACCTCTCTTGACCTACTAACCACACCCTTTCTAATGCACCCCAGGATGCCATTGGCCTTCTTGGCCACAAGGGCACATTGCTGGCTCATGGTCATCCTCCTGTCTACCAGGACCCCCAGGTCTCTTTCACCTACACTACTCTCCAGCAGTTCAGCCCCCAACCTGTACTGGGACATGGTGTTGTTCTTCCCCAAATGTAAAACTCTGCACTTCCCCTTGTTGAATTTCATCATGTTTCTCCCCGCCCAACTCTCCAACCTATCTAAGTCTCTCTGAATGGCAGCACAGCCTTCTGGTGTGTCAGCCACTCCTCCCAGCTTAGTGTCATCAGCAAACTTGCTGAGGGTACATTCTATACCCTCATCCAGGTCGTTGATGAAGATGTTGAACAACACCGGTCCCAGCACCGACCCTTGTGGGACTCCACTAGTAACACACCTCCAACCAGATTCTACCCCATTGACTACAACTCTCTGACTCCTTCCTTTCAACCAGTTCCTAATCCACCTCACTTCCTGGTCACCAAACCCATACCTGATCAACTTATCCACAAGGATGCTGTGGGAGACGGTGTCAAATGCTTTACTGAAATCAAGATAAACCACATCTACCGCTCTACCATCATCTATCCACCTAGTAATTTCCTCATAGAAGGCTATGAGGTTAGTCAAACATGATTTACCCTTGATAAAACCATGCTGACTGCTCTTGATGACCCCCATGTCCTTGATGTGCCTGGAGATAGTCACAAGAACAAGTTGTTCCATCACCTTTCCAGGGATGGAGGTGAGGCTGACCGGTCTATAGTTACCCGGGTCCTCCTTCTTGCCCTTCTTGTAGACTGGAGTGACATTTGCTATCCTCCAGTCCTCAGGCACCTCACCTGTTGCCCATGATTTACTGAAGATGATGGAGAGTGGCCTAGCAATGACCTCCGCCAGCTCCCTCAGCACCCTTGGGTGCATTCCATCTGGACCCATTGATTTATGGATGTCCAGATTACTCAACTGATCCCTAACCCAATCCTCATCTACCATGTCAAACTCTTCCTCTATCTTGACTTCTTCTGGGGCTATATGAATCTGGGGCTCATAGGGAGACCCTGCAGGAGTGAAGACAGAGGCAAAGAAGGCATTCAGCACCTCTGCCTTCTTTATATCCTCTGTCACCAGGGCTCCCACCTCATTCCTCAATGGGCCAATATTGCCTCTATTGCTAGTTTTGCTAGCTATGTACTTGAAAAAGCCCTTTCTATTATCCTTAACCTGACTTGCAAGGTTAAGTTCCAAGGAGGCCTTAGCTTTCCTAATTGCCTCCCTACATCCTCTGACAACAGTCCTATATTCCTCCCAAGTGACCAGCCCCTCCTTCCATGATCTATAGATTTTCCTTTTCCACTTAAGTTTGCCCAGTAGTTCCTTCTTTAACCATGCAGGTCTCCTAGCACCCTTACTAGATTTCCTAACCATTGGGACACTCTGATCCTGTGCTTGCAAGAAGTGGTCCTTGAATGTTGACCAGCTATCTTGAGCTCCTTTATTTTCTAGCACCCTGTCCCATGGGATTTCCCTTAATAGATGATTGAGGAGACCAAAGTTTGCCCTGTGGAAGTCCAGGGTTCTGGTCCTGCTGGGTATTTTGTTCCTTCCACACAGGATATGTACTCATATAAAATCTGTTTTGTTGTGATTACATCAGCTCAGTTAAGATTTTATTAGCATTTAAATTCTATCACCATGCCTTACAAATTAGGTAGTTAATATTGTACAAACAAGGCAAACAAATAATTATCTTACTGTATTGCTTAATAATCTACCTGGTCTTCTGACATTTTTCAAAAAGAATTTTCAGCTTCAGTACAATACATTTTTTTTCTACTATGTTCTTGTTTGTTACACAGTTGTCAGGCTTTTCACTCTCAGTCTATCCTTCTTTCTCTCTTTCTTTACCTTTCTTCTTTTAGATTCTGTAGTATTGCTACATTAAAAGAGAAAGCAAGGAGACTTGCTATTAAGGGGAAGAAATTCAAAGTAGAGTGAAAAGTCATAGCAGTACTGTGAATAATTAGAATGCAATGATTCTTTGAAATATAAATATGTGTAATTTTGTAGGAGTGTAAAATGGTTTGGTTTTTTTGTCCCTTGTTTTTTCTTTCTGGGTTTCAGTGTTTAGGAGTAAGGTAGGACAGGTAACAGCTTCTGTTGTTCAAATTTAAAAAAATGGAAGAGAATATTTCAGATTATCCCATATTTTGTTTTATTTTTATTTTTCTATTATAACCACTTATTTATTTGTTTATTTGTTTTATCTAAATGTTGCATTTTAAAATGCTTTTAAATTCCCTCTTTCAGAGGTTTACCTTTTCTGAATTCACAGCTCAGCAAATCTGCAGGAATTCAAAACTGTTTCTCTACCACCACATTTGTTTTTATTATGTATGTCTTCAAAAAGAGGTTATTCTAAACATTACAGATTTACCTATGGATAAGAAATCATGAGTTATAATATTATCTTTTCCAATCCTTTCAGTTCTCAGTTTTCTCAGTCTAGCCTTCTCTTTGACTCAAAGATTCTTCCAAGTTTAGTCCACATTGAAACTTGTTCTGGTTCTTCTACTCCAGAACACTTTACCTATCTCTATTTTTTCCTGTATTTTCTTTATTTTAGAAATTCTCTATTCAGTCAAATCATATATTTGCTCTTCTTACAGCACTGCTTTTCTTTAGGTTCCACTGTAAAATCATTAAAATAAGAAGCTTTTAAAGGCCTTTCAATAGCCCTTGGAAAAGGTCCTATGTATATATTTTGGGGGAAAACCTCCCAAAATCTGCATGGAGTGTTTAGACCCTATGTAAAAAAAAAAAAGGAAAAAAAAAAAATAAGTCTTGAAGGCTGCTTTCTCTATTCTCTGTTCTAGAGAAGTAAAAGCATGGTCCTTTCTTTGGAAAAGAGAGGAGAAATTGATGAGAATTAAAAGGCCTGTTCTTAGCAAAATCTTAGCAGGTCTTCAAAAACAGCTCAAAGGGGAGTTTTTTTACTGATTTATGTAAATAGAAAGGCAAAGTTGTCAGAAGCCCAATACAAAATATGGAGTAAAGTTCTTAATCCCCACTCCTAGACATATTATTATTATTAAATCAGAGTAGTTAGGTTGGAAGGGATCTTAAATATCATATAGTTCCAACCTCCCTGCATGGGCAGGGACACCTCCCAGTAGACCAGGTTGATCAAAGTCCTGTCCAGCCTGGCCTTGAACACTTCAGGGATGGGGCATTCACAACTTTTCTGGGCAACTTGTTTCAGTGCCTCATGCCCCTCATGGTGAAGAATTTCTTCCTAATATATAATCTAAATCTACAGTCTTTAAGTTTGAAGACATTACTGCTCATCCTGTAGCACTGGTATTAATAAGTTTGCAGAAAATGTTTTGACATTTTGGCATTTTTTTCATTAACACTAATAGCATTAGGTGTAACAAAAGTGTTAGTTTAAAATTCTGGATACAGAACAGAAGTGAGAATATGCTCGTTCTATATGCATCTGTATAACTGCAATATCTTTTCCTGCTTCATCCAGTGACAATCACAGCACTATAACTGACTTTGGAATTCCAGGCAAAACTTTGTCAGGATAAATATTGATGAATTAGAGTGAACTGAGGGGGAAGGCAGCTTGAGTGTCATCCAGCAAGGATACACATGTAAGAAAGACTTTGTGGAAAAGGCACCTAGATAAAAATAATTTGTAATTTCCCTTTTAGATAGGGAAAAGCAACATCACTTCCTCTTTGGACGTATGGGTAGATGGGTGTGTGTCACATCAGCAGGTTCTGCTAACAAGACAATAGGATAAATATAGCCCTCAAATCTTCAGCAATTCTACTAGATGAGATATAGGTTTTCTCTTTTATTGCAGTTTTCCATATACATAGCTTGGGTTAAAATTTCAAGTGAAATGCATTGCCCTGTGATGCGTTATGTTGCATCTGATCAATCACAATAGACTGTGTTTCATCTTGTGGTGTGTGTTATCATTCTAGTTATCTCACATTACAAAATGACATATCATGTTGGAAATTAGAATCATAAGGAGGACCATTTTTAGAGATTACATTTACGGGAAGTGAGCTGTCAAATTCAGACTACTTTTTCAAGGTGTAGGCTGTTATCAGTGTGGTGCCCTTAACCCTAAACGCTTGCAGAATTGCTTGTCCCAATCGAAGGAATATTATTATCAAGTGAGAGTGATTCCTACACATAGGTTTTTTTGTTTGTTTGTTTGTTTGTTTTAATATATTATTGCTTCATCTCAAGGATTTGCTGAGAAACTTTAAGCCAGAAAACTATTTACTCTGTAACTTTCACTACTTTTTGCATCTCACTCTCTTCAGAAAATGCTGTTGCAACTCCTATTGCATCAGAAGCCTAAGTAATTCTTTAAAAGCTTTTAAACACCTTCTTCTCTCCGCAAGAACAGGAACATTGTGTTCATCTAGCCTTCCCTTCCTGAATTTCTAACCCCAAAGAAGCAGAAGCAAAGTGGCAAGTTCCTATAAGGCTTTTTAGTCAGAAAGCAAATAATTAGGTTTACATATTTGAGTTTGTAATGGAAATAGAAGTCTCAATTACCATCTATTTTTAAAACTGCTTTTCTATTTCAGATTGTCTACAATCCTTTCCTTGTCAGAAAGAGGAAATCATGCTTTGTAGCCTACTTAACTTATGTAAAATAAAGAGCAGGGCTGATATGAAGTATCCACACATTGGAGAAAGAAATATCCTTCTTGTGTGAGGTGCTCACCTCTGTGGATAAATATGACAACTGAACACATCAGTGTATCACATCTTTACCTCCATTCTTACAGAGCATTACTTCCCTCTGTTCAGTGTCCTCACCTACGGAATGTATATTGAGAAATATTGGGTATTACTGTTCTGTGTATAATCAGATTTCATTTCAAATCTGTTGTTAAAGGAAACTTAATATTCCAACAGCACATTACATAATTATGCAAAAAATTATGTGTTGTAGACTGATTGGTTATGTAAGATGATCCCTTTTCATTTTTCTCCACATCCTTCACTCAGGTAATAATCTCATATACTTCTACCTATTTCTTCATTGCTTTATCATGAGAGTTTTCTGTCATTTCCAGAGGGCTTGAAAGAGTTGCCCCAGATTGTATGGGTGAGACTTGCAAGTAATTTATGAAATCACGTGGGAAAACAGAGGATTCTGTAAAATCTTCTCCAAGTGCTTTAAACTGAAATAGCAGGAGAGAAAAGATAAACAGCTGCTAATTTCTAGTGCTACCGAATGCTGCTTTATTCTGCACTCGGACCACAAAGAAGTATTTTCTGCATTGACAAAAGGAAGCAACTCTTGCAAGCAGCTAGAGAGACAGTGAGTTTAAAAGGTTCAAACAGCATTGCTTCTAAGCAGACTATTCTTATACAGTTTAAATAAAACGGTTAGATATTTTACAATGTTTTGACATTTGCCTATTTCTTGATAGAAAAGTAGCCAAGATGCAGATGCTGTAGCAGGAACTAGAGTCAGACTCAAGAGACAAGTAAAACACTGTTGGGTCACTGTTGAGTTAAAAAAACTTCTGAAAAAAAAACTTAATATGTAAAATTCAGGTAGATTCCTTTTACTATGACTTCCAGGAAATAAGATGGTTTTAATTTCTGAGCATGATGCACTGCCCTTTGCAGTGTTATGGCAGGTTGCACCTGATCAGTCATGCTGGATTATACTGCACATCAAAGCAAGTGTTATGATTCCAGTCACATCAGATTAGAAAATGACATTATCATGTTGGCAATTTGAATTCAAGTCTTTTGAAGGGTAATTTTCAAGTGTGGGATTAAAATATCTATCCCAGTCAAAGGTCAATAGGCACACTTCAGATATCAAATATGCAGTATTTGGCACATTTCCCCTTCCTTTCTACACTGCATTGATGAAACCAGATGCAATAGAGATGAAGGAGGAAGAAATAAGGCAAAAGAACACACAGTTAAAACATCAGTATCTAAACTACAGCTGAAAAATATCTGCAGCAAATGGAGAAATAAAACTGAATGTTGATAGCACAAATTTGTGTGTGATCACATAGACATGGAAATGAAGGAACGGATATGACTGTGCAGTAACCATTAAGAATTGTGTCTCCTAGCCTTTACCATAATACATATACAGATGTGCTTCCATTGTATATACTTATGTCAGAACTCACCTTTCATCTTCTTGTTTCTAAACACTTGCATTTGAGATAAATATTTGGGAGACAGATAGAGCCAGGACTTGTCGTCCAGATACAAGAAAGTCAGAACAGCTTTAATTGTTCTTTGCTCTCTCTTAACCCTGGGTTGCTCTAACATTGCCAATGTCGTTTAGATATCTCAAAAGCTGACACAGGAAGTGTTATCAATTCTAGCCTGTTGTTTTATATAGAACACCTGCCAATCGCAAATTTGTAACTGATCATCTTGTCTTCTGAAGGCCCTCCTTTAGCTTGTTTGTGTCTTGTTTGTTTGTTTGTTTGTTTCTTCCCAGAAAAAGGTAGGTATTTTACTTCCTTGGTTTATTCAGTTTCTTATGAAAAAATACTGTGACTTAATGCAAGACTTAGAGGCATGCTAACATCATCATCAAACCCTTGGTCCTCTCTTGCTGCTGTGGTGAGGCTTCAGTCCATAAGGCAAAGGCTATAAGAACCCTGTTTGAAAGGTCTTCAAAGATCCAGCTGTCACTGTGGCTGTCACCATCTTCCCATATAACATCAGGTTTTCTGGGTCTTATGAGTCAGCTCCATGTCAGTAATGAAAATCATGACACACGGCAGTCTTTTTCTTTTCCAAACCATTTTTTTTTAGGCCTGTGAGGTGAAAAACAATTGCTGGGAAGGTGAAGAAGTAGCACATGTGTGCAGAAAGAGGTCAGGTGGATTGCACACACTCACCATTGGTTCATTCACTGATGTTCAGTGAATGCTGCTGCACACATCACATTGTGACAGTCCTGTCTCTTGAACATACTGCTACCAGGTATTTAGAAATTTTAAAACTTGTCTGATTGTAGCTGGGTGGAGTCTGCCTAAGTCAAAGGGATTTTACCTGAATCTGGGGATCTACCTAAGTTGAAAGTGATGCATAGTTACAGCTGTACTGTGGCTGAGAGGCTTGAATGTGACAAGAAGTAAAATCCTATGGAAAGTTGTATTTTGAAGATGATGCTGGCCTCTGACCCACACAGTCTGAAGAAAGCAATATGGTTTTTTAATTACCTTTTTTCTTCTAAAATTCTCTTTGTATGTCTACTTATATAATGTAAAAAAATATAATACAGGCAGATGCTGCAATTTGAGGATCGTGGAAGTGCTGTTTACAAAGGACCATTGAAGATCATCAAGCTCTGTCTCCTACTTAAGCATAATTATCACCAGCACTCGATCATAACAGTCATGAGTTAGTCTTAAAAAACCTGAGTCTTAAAACAGTTTTAAAACCCTTAAAGTCCATAGATTCTAGTCTCACTGAACTTATCTTCTCCACAAAGCACATAATATGTAAAGGACTATCTATAGTTACTTAAGAAACCATTTTATTTCATTTTTTAATTTATTATAGAAGTATGTAATAGGTCTATAGCTAATTCTTTCAACATGTGTATTTATGTCAATTTTAAGTTTCTAAGTTCAGGCAACATTGTTGAAGGACATATTCTGTGATGAGTCCGTAACTGAGTAAAAACAATGCAGTGAGAAATGCAGTCAAACTCTTTTGGGAAGCAGCTAGGTCCCTGGATATTCCTTCAAAGCTTTGAAAGCCTATGTTTTGGGGATAC
>NW_009970718.1:2613843-2642706 GCF_000747805.2 Chaetura pelagica | reverse complement strand
TCACATCTAGTTTAAAGCTCTATCAATGAGCCCTGCCAAGTCCTGCCCCAAAAGCCTCTTCCCCCTCTGGGACAGGTGCATCCCTCCTGCCACCATCAGTCCAGGTGCCTCATATAGCATCCCATGATCAAAAAAACCAAAACCCTGGCTATGGCACCAATCTCTTAACCATTCGTTAACCTGCAAACTCTTCCTATATACCTCCCTACCCATTCTTGCAGGAGGGATGGAGGCAAACACTACTTGCGCTCCAGACCCCCTAACTAGCTGTCCCAGGGCCCTGAAGTCTCTCTTCATTGCCCTTACATTTCTTGTAATAATTTCATCACTGCCAACCTGAAAAATCAGCAGCGATAAGCAGTAATAAGTAGGTAGTAATAAGTAATAGTAGGTTCTTTCCTCTGCTTTAGCAGAGAAGCCAAGAATATAGTAAGTGTAGAAATTAGTTCATTTGAGATGATACCTGTAGTTAAGTGATGATGAACTGATGTAGAAACTCTGTATTGCCAGTGGTCTGTGCTGTTGTTACTGTGTTTAAACTTTCCTATGTACTCTTGTAAATATAAATCCTAAGGGAAAAAAATAAACCAACAAACCACCAGATTTTTTAATGCAATTAAAAAATTCGAAAGAGACCGTGTATCTTGAGATGGCCAATGAAATTGTTACCTCATCTCTTCTAGTGTGATGCTGTGTGAAGAATGGCTGGATGTTAAAAAAATGATTACACAAATACAGGCAACAACTGGAAAACAAAGTTGTCAGATTCTCCAGCTGCAGTAAAAAGCAGATTCAAACTTTAGTTGCTGAGGTTTCTACAGCACTTGGGTAGTTAATGCATTATCTTGCTGAATTCTTGACTTTGAGCAGCTATTGTGCAAAAGTGTGGGTCCTGGCTATCTAAGTCTTTCCCACTTTCTTCATGCAGGAATAGCTGGAGCTCTGAGAGAACAGATTGTCTGGCTCTTTTATTTTATTTTTTTTTAGCCAACCTTTTTTCCAATCTGGTCTGAATGCAGTCAGTTATCTGCAGATAGCAAGCAGTGAATGGCTATGAATAATGTCTGTGTTACTTAAAAGTGACATCTGTGACTTGCCAGACTGCCTACGTGAAATGCTTCCAATGGTCTAGCTGTTACTCATGCACTCGTGTAGGAGGGGATGGCAGCCTTAGTGCAGGACCAAAGTGCTGTGCTTCACTTGGTTGACCTTGGTCGAGCCCAGGATCCCAAAGCCCCGGAGTTCGTGACCCGCTTTGAAGCAGCACCCAGGCTGGGCCCTGCTGCTGGCGGCTGTGCCTGCTCCTCCATCCTGCCAGTGATGGGGCGCAGGGGAACCGAGCCCCTGGAAACCTGGTCTGACACTTCTTCAGAGCATTTCCTTCGCCGAGAGAGCTCATGTATCGAGATCGACTCGTGAAGAATTCACAGAGAAAGCTGAATTTCCACTTCAAAGGTCAAAACAACAAATTTTTGATAGTGATAATTTGGACACCCCAGTGGTAGCTGAAGAGTGTATTTTAAGAGACTTCTGAGCCTCATCTGCCTCTAAGATGGAAACAGAAGGATAGTTGTTCAGCTGTAGTTAAAACTAGGATCTAAAGGCCTCTGGTCCCTCTGAGGGGAGGGCTTACATAGTGCAGTAAAAAATAAAGTCTGATTCAAAGAGCTGCAGTTGCTTGCTGCTTACATTCACCATCTGGAGAAGATACTGATGACGGCTGCTCTCACTGCCATGTCAAGTTCTTTATTCCACTGTATTTCATTATGCTGCTAGTCTTCAGCCTCGTGATTGTGGCATATTTGCCTATCTGCCTTAAAGTGTATGTGGTGTTTGTACTGTTTATGTTTAGAGGTGGGGGACAATGTTACCAACCATTCAGAAGAGATGGAAATACCTTTTTTTTAGGTTTTTGTTCAATTATCTACAACCTCTCACATCTGTTGGCTCTTCTGAGTGTTGGTTTATCAAGGAATCTAGAGAGACTGAAGTACTGAAGAAGGCTTGTTTGCTGTTCTCACATCTTTCTTCTGGGTTGGTTGAAATAGGCAAATTACTCTCATATGGGTTGTAGGTATGTTGTGCAGAGAAGTGGTTTTAGAAGGACTTCTAATAATGTCTAAGAAGCAATAATTGCAGCTTTGAAGCCCACTGAAGCAAAACGCTGACCTCCGTTTATACTATTATTTCTCTGATTTTTAAAAGCAAATCTACAACATGAGATATTTGGAAACATAGATAGGGTTAAACTCATCATATCAGTTCAATCATATAGCCTGAACACAAGCCCCAAAACATAGCTATTACTTGTTTTTACAAATTGATTGTGAAAAATCAAGGTAACCGAGTTTAATCATCCCTATGTTATGCCTTAAGAAATCAGGCAGGGTTGCAGGGTGGAATGCCTCATAGTACTGAGCTGATTTGTATGTGACTTTTCTCCTGAACCCTGGATGTTCTTCTCAAACTTGTGTTAAGGACAAGTGAATAAAACTTTACTGCTGTGTTAGTGTTTCTCAAGTGAGGAGGAGAGGTTTAGGGTTTTTACTCCAGAGTTGCTGTTAACTTCATGTCTATCCTCTCCAAAAACCTAGTAACAAATAGGATGGGTTGTTCTCCATCCATCTAGTTACTGATTGATTTTTTTGAGAAACTATAGTATGCAGCTATGAAGAGTATCCTTTGAAACCAACTCTTGAATCTGCACGAAGAACTTCTCTTGCAGTGGACAAATAGTTTGTTCACAAACATATTAAGGTGTGTATTTACAGATATTATGTTTACTGTCTAGCCAGGAGATGGCTCTGTCTAGCCATTCCCAAAGGACTTCAACATTTCTGAAGCTAGAGATAATTGGCATTCCTTGGGAAAAGTGTGTTTAAAACTGGTGGTTTTATGCATCTGTTTCATGAATTTCAGGACACCTGTAGGGATGGGAAAAGCTCAAACTGGCAGAAATTCTGAACAGAATTAAAGTAAGAAAAATGGGTGCATACAGACATGCTTGCCTGCAGTTGGGGAGCTGTTTGTGGACGACCATGATAAAGGCCTCAAAAATAACCAGAACCTGGCTACAAAAGCTGAGTAAGGTACTTGCAGGGTGGTCTTTTTTTTTTTTTTTTTTTTTTACCAGTGTTGTTACACCTACTAGCTGCTTCCACTGATCTGAGTGGCCTCATGCTATGAAGCCACTGGTATTTCAGTCCATGTGACTTGCAGAAAGAGAGAAAGGAGGGCTGCCAATCCACTCTTCGGTACTTAATGGTCAAGTACAAGACTGGGGCACCCAAGAGGCAGGAACATACACAGGCTATTTTACATATTTGATGCAACAAGACAAATACTTGGGAAAACCCATCTTCAAAGAGCAGTTGTTGACCACTCTGTCTAATATGCTGCAAAAAGTGAGGAGGTTACATGGTGAGAGTCTTACGTGTGCTGCACAGGGTGAACTATGACATGTTAGGTGTATATAGATTTTGCAATGAAAGAACAGATGCAACTTGAGCTTTAATTCTAGTTTGGAAGTATTAACACAGATGCTGATGGTCACAATCCTTACACCAACATACTCTTGTGTCATCACAGTGTACAAAAGTGAATCCTTGATTATTAGGTCAGGTGAATTAACTACTTGTCTACAGTCATACCTTCTTTGGTCAAAGAGAACCATAGTGTTTTTCTGATGGGCAGTAGGTTATTAACTGTTACATTTTTCTAAAATTATATTAAACCAAGTAATTGGCTAGTATAAAACTTCTTACTCTTTCTGTGTTGTCTTCTCTGTTGCATTGCAGATGACTTGCTTATTTTGGGCCTGAACGGATAGATCTATAAAGTATTTACCAAATATGGGTCTCTTTAAGTAGAAGATTTCAGTCTAGTACGTAGACTTCTCACTGGTAACATCTTACTAAGACTTTGCATGAGCAAACATTACTGAAAAAGGAGTAACCAGCAATTTCCAGCCCCTAGGGCTTCAAGTGAAGTCTTTGTCAAGATTCTTAAGTTCCAAGGCACAAAAATGCCACATGACATGTTTGAAAATATTGCTGTGAGATTGTCTTAAAATGGCCTATAATTTTTTTCTTTTCGTTCTTAACATTTGGTGGTATTTTCATCAGTGTTTGATGCTGAGAGAACAACCTTCAATTTGTGAATGAAAATGTACACATTTAAACTCAGGCAATTTTTTACTGAAAAGATAAAAGAAAAATAAAAACATTTTGAAGTTACAATAAATATGGCAATGTGATGCGTAGCATCTGTTTTCCATGGATAGGACTCAATTTAGGACTCCCAGAAGTTGCTTGGTTTTCTTTTTCTCTATTTCCTGCTTTCTTTATAGTCAGGATGATTTGCATTTTTCATGATACTAAGATACCTGTGTGTTCTGAAGGTTAGAATCTCATATTATTCAAAACTTTTGGGAAACCTTGGCTAGTAAAAATAAGTAAGTTTGGCATCATGATTGTCTCAGCTTCTGAAAGTCTGGTCTTCTCAAAAAGGTTTCAGTATGGTCAGTTTTGTTTTGGCTGGGAGACCTGAATTCAGCTGTGGGGATTTTCCCCCTCTGCCCCCTGGGGGTTTGATGGAACTGAGTAGCTTTTGGGCATACAAAGCTGACTTATGTGGATGCCTTTTTTTTTTTTTTTTTCCCTGAGACTTGATGCCTAAATATTTTATATAATAACACTCGAGTATTTCTGACCTCTTACAAAATTTGTGTGGCTGAATGGTCTTCTATAAAGGTTTTGCGATGTCACAAAGTATGAAGATTGAATCAGTAGAGGGAGCTATGTGGAAGACCAATGTTTTCTTTCTTTCTGTGGTCCAAGTCCTGCGAGGCAAATTAAGATTATTTACAAAGCCTTTGAGAACTGATTGACTTGCTGTGAAATACTAGTGACTCTGTACTTGAAGCACTGGTGTAAACTAATCTAAATGTTTTAGGGGAGTGCATTCATATACAAATAAGTATAACTGCAGTTATCTTTTTACAGATGTTCATGTAACCATGTAATCATAGGAAAGTTAATTTTGAGATGCAAATCTCAAATTGGACTGTACACATTTTGAGCAACAAGTTGCAAAAAAAGAATGAAAAGCACCTATTTTAGTATCCCTTTAGTATCTGTAAGGCTGCTCAGTATAGGGCAAATCCATGTCTTAAATTTTCAGAGCTCATTTACAACTGTACAAACACCCACTAAGAAAAATAATTGTACTTTTTTTCCCCTCCCACCTTCTTTAATCCTTGTACTTTTCATAGCTCTAAAGTAGGACGATTTAACAGCTGCCTCATGAGCATCTGAGACATCCTTATTACCACTCATCTTAAAGAAGGGTGGGACAGGCAGTTGGGGAAGGAACATATACAGTGATATAAAGGTAAGTTATTCTAAACTCCTGGCACATCTAAGCAAAACAGGATCTTGAAAGCAGACTTAAGCTTTTTGAGAATCTTTGATTTACTACTTGAGTCTTCTAACTCTATGAGAACTAATAAATGTGGCTTCTAGTAAAGCACTGTGATATAAAAGGTTTGCATTAGTAAGCTCTTCACTTGAGATGCACACAGCTGGTTACTCAACGTGTAATTTTGCCCAAGTTAAAATAAGATATTTAAGAAAGAAGCTGTTTCTTCTAACTTGTGCATGCCTATAATTAGTAGGTTTAAACTTTTCCATCTGCATGATTGTTCTTTTGCATTACATAAGTCTTCAAGAACAGGTTTAATTACCTAATTAAGGCTATGGTTATTATTTCCTGTGGAACATTTTAATTACAAATAAAATCAGAGGTGAAGTATCTAGTGTTGAAGGAGAAGGTTTGTTCTGAGATTTTACAGCCATTTATCCTGGTGTAACTTAGTAAATGTTTCCATATGAAACCCTAAGGAGCAAGGACTCTTATTTACATATTTCCACCCACAGGAACAATTCATTTAGAGGTAGCCTGCAGAAGACATTTTTAAGTTGTTCTCAAGCCACCTTGGCTTCATAGCTTAAAGCAGAAGGCCTAAAAATGGTTGCAGTTAGGTGGCATATATTTTTCAAATAGTTGTTCCTTGCTTTAGTTACAAAAGGTATTGGATTAGTTACCTAGATCTCAATGAACTAGGGGCCAGGTTCTCCAAAGCATGTGCTTTTAAAGATTTACCAAGGTGTGGGACAAGAAATTTTATTTTCTTTGAGAATTTACATCACTGAAGTATTAAAAGGTATTAATTAGTTCTGTAGTGACTAGCTAAAAATGAATTATCCTTTTAATACGTTAAGTTTTTCTTCATAATGAGAGGATATTAGAGTGAACACATGCTTATACTTTTTCCAAGTTCTGTATTCTCAGGAAAGAAGTTGATGTTTCAAATGAAATGCTAAAACCTGGAAGCCATTTGGCTGAACTACTTCTCTTGTTCTTCAGAATTTAGACTTTTCAAGAGAGCAGTAGCATTTTATGTGGTAAGATGCTCTCTTTTCCCTCCCTCAGCCTCAAGAAAATCCAACTAAAAACTTAATTATTTTTTTTCCAGCTGATTTATCAACAAACACACAATAACCCTGTGTTTATGAAAATGTCACTGGAGCTAATGTTTGTACAATCATCTGAGCTTTTTCTTAGACGAGACCTGAAGCTTTAGTGTGAAAATTATTTTAAAATAAGAAAAATTACTCAGAAAAGGGCACTTCAGATGTTGAGTCCGCAGACTGTTTTTGTGAAATGGAGGGAACCATGTTCTCCTTCTTACAGTAAAGAAAGTGAAACAGATGGACCAAGTGGTTTGGCAGAAGCAGAAAGTTTTATTGTTGGAAAGGATTAGAGTTTAGGAATTTTGGTTTAGTGGCTTGCACACACCCTTCTGACTATTTACTTATTAATTTTTTTAATAAGGATGTGGTTTGAGGTGCAGGATTTCTTGAGGGGTTTTTATTTTGAGAGGTGAAGGAGGTAGTCTCGCTTGAAAATTTAATGCATATGTGCTTAATGCTCTGCACTGAAAACGCAGCATAGACAAAGCTCTAAAGATGAGCTCCAGAAATATCTCTCTTGCTGGGGAGAGGAATATCCACAATTTGTTTGCCCTGGTGAAGTGAAATGTGGTCACAGATACGTGCTTGCATTCAGGCTTTCCAGTGACTGGAAGAGCTGTGGTGGAAACAAAACAGATCTCCGTGCCGCTTGCCAGAATGAGTGTGAGTCTGCACACACAGTAAGCCTGTTTTGGGGCTGGCAATGAGAGGAGTTAACCTTTTTCTGCTTTGTTACTGAAGCTTTATGAAAGTTCTGTGGATAGTTCTTGGTCCAAGTGGAGGAGGATTTGCTTCTTCTTCAACAGTCCATGTCAGGCTCATAGCTGTGGAATAAAGCAAATCAGGTGGCTGGAAGACCCATGTCACCTGGCTTGCTAGGTTAGCACTTTAAGAAAAGCAGCCATGGCTTTACACAAACTATAGCTGTAGCTATTTAGGCTCTAGCCATGGAATAAAATAAAGAGGGAAAAACAAGCAAACAAAAAAACGCCACACAACCAAACCCAACAATTTAAGGCTTGCTAAGCTTGGCAGGGATTTCAAGTTAATTTATTTCAGGTCAAACTCATTTTGTATCCACACAAATAATTAAGAACGTTATCTGAAGCCTCTTTGCATTAATTATTCTGGAAACAGATTTTACTGAATGCAAAATAAATTACTCCACCATAAAATAGATGCAGGTACTTCTTAGAATAAACTACTTTGCATCTTCTAGCTGTCAGCTTGCTCTTTTAAAGGCAGTTATTACTTACTTGTCTCAGCCTGTCTACTGTTGTGTCCTTAAGTGCTCTGGAATAATTTTGCCTGCATATAGTCTTACATATGTGTGTGTGTTCACATACATATACACATATGTAGTGTATATCTTGGACACATACATAGCCAGAGCATACAGCTGAGCATGTGTTTGTTGTAGGTCATAGTCTATGTACTCTACTTCCCTGTTGTCCCAGCTCAAGGTTTTTGCCTTCCTGCACTTCTGATTCCTGTCTGAGAATAGTAATCAAAGTGTTGAGACTACTTCATTTTGTATCTTTCCATATTGAAGAGAGGGATTTTGTCTGGATCAGTACTACAGGGAAGTTGTAAAAACCTGGATGACCTAGGGGAGAGAAATCTTAAGCCGGTATGTGTTACTTTGAAAAGTAATGCTAATGATGGGACAGGTCCTCCTTTTGCCAGGCAGGCTGCCGAGGATAGGGCTAAAGTCCCACTAAGTCTTAAGCAGAAAGAAATCTGATGCAAAACCTGACAGTGGTGCTGAGCATCCCTAATTCCTGGACAGAGGACTGAGTGGGAGGTGCTAGGTTGAATGTAAAACAGAGCACATTCTTGAGCAGCCCATCCTCTCTAACCACAGCATACCATGGGTTTCTGGCTTGCTGTTCTGAAAGCTCTGCCTTCTGAGGGAAGGTGGCTCTATCCTAGTAGTGTCTCCACTGCAAGAGCAGGCTCTGGAATGCAGATGCTGTTACTGAGCCTGTGTCTGCTGTCCTCCCGTTTGGGGACTGCCCAGCGCTGCCTGAGCCTGGGGGGCCAGGGTCCTCCAGCCCAGCAGGGTATGGGGAGCAGAAGTGGGAGGACAGCAAGATGGTGTTTCTCTGCTTCCAGCCCTCTGTGCCCAACTTTAATGGACTGCAAGTGGGCAAAACAAAAAAAAATATTGCTTCAAGACTAACTTTTTAATGTGAAAGAAGAGAGAAGGAAAAGCAGTCTCAGCTTCCAGTACTGTGTCAGAGCTCTCTTCCCAGTACTTTTCACTCCCTGTAAGTAGAGCAGTGATCTACGTGGCTTAATGAAAATTTTCTTCTGTTGCCTTTCCCTTCCCTGCTCTGCACAGCAGTGCCTTGTGTTTTGGCCTAAGGCTGTAGGCCTCCCTGAGAAGCTTTCCTCCCAGTTTCTGAGTCCTGGCTCAGTCTGCTGCGTTGGTTTTGGCTTTTCCTCAACACTGCCAGTGCTGACTGTGCTCCTTATTTATCTCACTGGACATAATTAAAAGAAAGCTTCAGTATAATTTTTGGGTTATTCACTACATCAGTGCTGTTAGCATCCAAGGTTCTCACAGTCTCACTGATATTCAAAGGTTTTATTGAGAGCAACAAACCTTCCAGAGTTTATTCTGATTTTTGTCAAGGATTGAAGTCTTATTTGAAAGGTACCCTTTAACAGCTTTGCTCTTCTAACATTTTCCTTTTTTCGTAGATAATCTTTTTCCTTTAGTGAGCATCTGTTTCCAGATCCAGACTGTCTGCTTTAGCTTTCCTGTTCACCTGAATCCCCCCTTCTGCTCCTGGGTATTGCAGCTGCTTGTTAGGATGGGGGATGGGAAAGGAGTTTGGTTGTTAAATCTCTTCCATCCTTTAGCTGGCAGGAAGATGGTGATTTATCCTGTCAGCTTTGATTTGGAGCATTTCTAGACTCCAGATGTGTGTTCCCAGGGTTCCCAGATTGGCTGCACTTCCTTGGAAGAAGAAGCTGTGGGGGAATGCAATAGAGACATCCAAGTTTAGCAGCACAAGAGCTATGTAAATGCAGCTATATCATTGCTGGCCCAAGCTGAATATCCAGCTGCACTAGCTCATGTGGATTTATGAGCTTGAGTCTCCACTAGCTCATGAATCTCTGCTTCTAATCTGTTGCTTGGTGCAGGCACGCACATCGCTGCAGATGCAGGCACTCAGGGGCCTGGTCTGAGATGGTCATAACTCTCTGTATCTTACCATTTGAAGTACTGGTTCTTGAGCTATGCCTGGCAAGGAGCCCAGCAACCATATGGCAAGGGGTATGTTGCCTAATGCCTTATTCACTTTGCATTTGGAGTCATATCTAAGTTTCAGACCCTTCAGACTTTGGATGGGCTAGCCTGGTCTCCACTTTGAAGCACTCTTCCAGAAAGCAGGTGGGCAACTGTAAACCTTAAGCTGCGAAGGAGGATATGAAGCTTTTTTCGTAGTAACACCATGGAATGAACTCTCCAGCAAGACATTCTTAGGGAGGTGTGCTTAGGAGGTGGTGAGCAACATGAGAAAATCCAAAGAGATGATGATGGACTAATTTAAGATAATTAATTAAGAGATAAGCTCTTCTGGAGCAGTAGCAGCTATTTTAGAAAATCTAAGCTGTCATTTTTTGATAAACCTTTATGTACCAAATCTTGCTTTATTTAGTTCCCAGCCCTTTCCTGTTAGGCATGTGGCATTTTTAATAAATGTGTTCCTGTACCTTGGTTCAGTAGAGATGTTTCAGGATAAGCTGTACATTACAGAAGTCTGATTTCAGTGTTTTGTTTCTTTTTCCTCAAGTAAAGTTACACATTGACAGGCTGCACTGCACTTAAAAGCACTGTTGTGACAGAGAAATGCCTAGATATTAATTAATGAGATTTTAAACTAAGCTTTTCATGGCAGAGCTGTTTTGTTAGTCAGGTCCCTATTTATATATACATTGTAAGAGTGGCATTAAATAAACTGCTATCCTGTAGTTAAAAATCACACATGCATCTCAGCCTTCTATCCCATGTTTTTCTACTATAACACTTGCCAAAACCAGTACACAATGTATCATGATTAAATGCCCTGTAAATGGCTTGTTTTAAACAGGCATGTGCCATATAGGTGGAAACTCATGGCTCTGGAGTGCATGTAGTACTTACTAAACTTGAAGTCTAAACACTAGCAAAGCCTCCTAAACATTGTTAGATCCCCAGGATTATGGATAATTTTTCAGTAATATTGGCTTAGGTTTTCTTTTAAAGGGGGAGATTAATATGTTGCATCTAATTGCTAGTAGAGTGAAATGGCTGGATGGTCTGTGGCAACCACTGGAGTAATGAACCCAAGTAAAACCTGCAGAGGTTTAGAGCTTACTCTGGCCAGAGGACTGTGGTGGGTGGCTGGGGAAGAACAGCTGATGGGACCAAAATACTTGACTTGGTATTGAAATGCAGTTTCAAAGTGTGAGCACTTACACCAGCCTGTTTACACTGTCACAAAGACTTATCTGTACTGGTTGCCTCTGACATTTCAGGGGTTGAGGGCTAAGGAAACTGGGCAGCTCCAGAGGAGGAACTTCTGGTCTACATGCTGGTTGTGTAAGCATACCAGTACCCACCTGGTAGGCTTATGCACAACTGTTTGCCTTTACGTTTTGAGAAAGCCCTTTCTGAATATATTTGATGGATACAAGCCCAGTGTTTTTATTAGGGATTGCTAGCATAAATACTTGCACATTTCCTCCTTAATTCCTTCAAGTTGGTCATCTTTATTCTTACTCTCTGAAAAGCAAGTTCTTTCTGGAAAGCTTGTTCCTCCTAGAGAGAAGGCGGGTACTAATGTTTATAGATAAAAAGATTATCTAGGAGATCAGAGAACTGTGTGTTTTGCTGTACTCCTGTGAATAATTGAAAGATAATGCAGTAGAAAAGAGGTGGGAGGGAGAGGACAAAAGAGGGGAAGAGAGACTACTGTGTGCAATTCACAACCACAAGCTGCCGGGGGCCTGGAAGGAGAGGGTGTGTTAGCTGAGATGGAATAAAGCCCTAAGACAAAAATTGTTTATAACTTGCATGTTATATCCACATCAGCCCATCGACAGTGGAAATTAGGGCTTTGTTTTGCCCTGGTCGATTTTCTTGAAGGTACAGTGTGCCTTGTGTTACGGGTGTTGGCTGGGGCAAAGGAACTGCAGCCTCTGCAAGGTCTCACGCGTTGGCATAAGTTGCTCTTACTGCTTTGCTACTGGGGCAGCTGGAAAGTACGTGGGGCTCTGCTGGTATGGCCTGACTTGCTGGGGTGCAATAATAGCTTTTGTTTGCATCCCATGCCCTTCTTAACCAAGCTTGCATAAAGCAAGCCCAGGAAGTAAAAGTTAAAACTTTCCTTTTCCCTTCTGAAGGCAGCTAGAGTAACCAGAAAAAAAGCTAATTCCTTCAGTGAAGATTGAATCTAACCCCACCTGAGTTGAAATTGCTTTCTAGAGTTTAAACATAATTTAATCATAGTCTGTTTGTGCTTTCAACAGACATGCTTTAGAGTAGATGGCCTTGGTTTGCTGTGGGTCACGTTTACTCCTATGTGTAAACTGTGGCCAGTTGATCAGACAGGAAGTATTTGGGGCTGAAAAGCTTCCTATCATGTCATCATTCATGTAAAAATGAAGCTTCTTGCTGTTGCAGACTTTTCTGGCACATCTTGTTACCGGTGTCCCAAGGGTTACAAGGTAACAGGTCAAAGGAACTGCGCTGGAAAAGTTCCCCAAAAGACTGCAGAGCTCTTTCCAAAGGATGCTGCTCCGTCCAAGCAGATGGTTGGCTGGAAAAAACAAGGCTGGGACTCTGGAACATGGCTCCAAAGAAAGTAGGGAAAGAGCTAAGTGAAAAGGAATTTTAAAAGATGTCTGATGTGCAAACTTATTGCTCTCAGGGCAGGAAAGTTTTACTTAAAACATATGGTTTCTATACGAGGAAAGGTCACAGATCAAATGCTGGGAAAGGTCTGAGGCTAGTTGTCTAAAGATCTAGATAAAGGTATGTGCATCCAGCACTGATGCAGACTGGAAGTTGTTGGATGACCACATATGCACCTTAGCATGTGTGATCTATATCACATGATCCTGTGATAACTAAGGAATGAGTAGGTCCATTATGACCAGTCAGTCTCCTCACCTTCATTCCATATAGGAAGATAAGGGACAAACCCTGTCTCTAATCATCTGAGGGAGTACTGGCTCTCCTGCCTACACAGCCATCTTAAATGAATCCAGGCTGGTGTGTCAGATGAGTGGCTAATCAATAGATCTGCTTTTCCAAGTGTCCACTCCTGCAAGCTCTTCTCAGTAATACTACTGTCCACATGTTTTCTCCTGTGGGAAGGAGGGTTGCAGGTTTGTGGTATATAAGCAAGTCCTACTGGCCCTGGCTCCCTGCAGGTTACTTGAACTTTATCCTATAGTGGTCAGGTACAGGCTTCTCTGTACCTAGGAAAAAGTGAGGACCTGCTTTGGGAGTGGAGACATGTGATGGATTTGCTGCATTTCACACAACTTACTTTATTACCTACTTTTCATTTGCCTAGTGAAGACTCTGACCTCTGCATAAAAAAGTGTGTTGGCTAGTGATGGCATAGAGAAAGTGGCAAAATCAAAGTATTTACAACATCTATATCTTTGAAGTGCCTGTTTAATAGTGCCATTGTCATGCCAGTTGGAGGCAACACTTCTCTTTGCAATTGAAAGGCTCAGCAGAACTAGCTGATAAGCCCTGGTTCCCTGCTGGGAAATTGACCCTTTGAACTGGGAAGAATCCCTCCAGATAAGCAAGTAATGGAATTTTTATCAGGTCTTGCTTTTTATTGTAGCATGTTTAGAGTTGTCAGTCTTTCTATGCAGCAAAAGTGTTTTCTCTCTAGTCTGGTAGATGTGTGAGTAATGTAATATTTACACTTTAAAGATGCTGCTTCAAGACTTGTAAGGAATAGCCAAGCCAGGTGCTCTCAGAAGAACAGAAAGGAAGCAATCACAATATAACTTAAATAACAAACGTATGTTGATTTAAGAGCCAAACCCCGAGCATCCTAACTCCCAAGAGAAAGGAGAGGAGTTGTGAAGGTAGTCCTAGCATCTTTGTAGGATGGATATTTTTTTTTTTCACTGTTACCTTTAAAAAAATTAAAAATAAAAGGAAAGATATTTTAAAAACTTTTTTTTCATTTCACATTTAAATAAATGCTCTCTTCTACAGTAAAACTCCTAGATACATTTGTCTCTACAGTGATAATATTTGTCTCAACAGCATAACAATGTTTGCAAGTAAAACAGTGTTTAGCACTAGTTTTCTTCTGTATCAGTGAGAATCTGCTTTCATTTAAAGCAGGGATCAAGCTTTTCAAGGCTTTTCTCTGTAAGCCATAAAACTAAGCCATTAGACTTGCTGTCTCAAATCCCAGTACTAAAAAAGCAAAGAGAAGGAAACTAAAATTCAGATTTGACCTGGTTTTGAGCCTTGTGTGCTTGGACAGAACTGTTGATACCTCTAGTTTGACCACCCTGGGAAACCACAGTGGGTCCTGTGAAAAGGCTGCTCTCGTCTGTGGGAGCAGTTCAGTTGGCTTTGCATGTTCTGGACTGGGATGTTGCAGATTCAGCCCCTGCAATCTGTTCTGGCAAAGCAGTCATCTCTGGCAGGCTGCACATCCAATGCAGATGGTTTGAGTTTGGAAGTTGGAGACAGTAACAGAAAACATGGCCCTATTAAATATATTGATCCAAACTAATCTATCTCACAGGCGACCTGTAGAACAAAAGGAAATGCAAAGGAAGGGTATTGTGGAAACAACAAGGGGAAGGTGCTGCCATTGCAGTAGGGGATGGGACACATTGCTCTGAGTACAAATTCATCAAGTTCAGGCTGACATTCCTTCGTGTCAGGTTTCCCCTTTGGTTTCCCTGAGACATTGCTGCGATGGAAAACCTTTCTCTCCAAGTAGTTCTATCCCACTTAATTGCTCTTTAAAATGTGCTTTATTCCTTGCTAACAATATAGCACTATTAATGGATTTGTAATTTAAATAAAGAGGGCAGGGCTGACATATGGCAAATACATGCTTTAGTTCTGGTAAGCACATGATTTTGAAGATAAACAAAGCTGTTTCCTTATCCTCAGCATGTACTTATTTTGTTTTGCTGATAATGAGAAAAAATTAACACTGTTAAACATGATTGAAAACAGCAGTATCCTGTGACATTGATGTCTGTGTGAATGACATTGTAAGTCTCTTTTGTTGTTTGCATTTACTCTAGAGTTTGTTTATAAGAGTAAGATGAATTAAAAAAAAAATCCTAACTTCAAAAAGTAGTTTCAAATCTCTCCAATTTTGTTTTCAGTCTTGTAATAAGTCTTAGTACATTTGCTTCTCAAATGTGTACAGCTAAAAGCTATTTTTATTAAAAATTTAATTCTATCAAAAAGTTTCCAAATGATGCAAGAGTTTTAAAAAGTATTTTATGACATAGATGTTTTGCATTGAAGTTTTTAACTACTTCCAGCACTAGCGTTGGAGTAAATCATAGTTCCAAAATTTTGTTTTGTAACAAAACTTATGTAAGCCTGAAAATTGAGGGAAGGCAGTGCTTATTCTGTTATTCTGAATTTTAAATGCGTTTATTAAAATTCCTGGAAGACTTCTTGGAAGCCTAAGACTACATCTCTCTAGGCAATGTTTCATTTAGCAGTAAATGGTCCCTGACCCAAGACCAGGTGCCAGGCTGCCCAAATCCACATTGCGTAGCCCTTGCCCATAGTTGCACCATGTTGTGTACAGTACATGCACACCTTTTTGTAAAGATGTTGCTTTTTGGTGAGTTTTCTTTTTTTTCCATTCAAAGTCTATGAAATACTCATCAGGCAGTTGCAAGTGTGCGTTGCATGTGTTGGGGTACTACATGAAAGTGTGGGCTGAGTGGTTCACAGCCTCTTCAAACTAGAGCTTGAGAACTCTGGAGGGAGGGTGGAGAAACCCAGGTCCAGCTCTTTTCTGTACCACCTGGTAGGAATGGTCCATGGCATATATGAAAACCATGCCATGGGGTGTACCACCAGTGAATCGTGTAGGTAACTGCCGGCTGGTGCCTGAGCTTGTGCCCAGGCCCTGCGTTATTCACTAGTGCGGAGGTGGCTGGAGTGTCCTTTCTATTAAAGGAGACCTGAGGTACTTGAGGTGCCTCTTGGCCATAGTGGCTGGCTATATTTGGCACTACACAGGCTGCAGCTGCACCAAAGACTCATGGTCCTCCCAACCCATGCTCCAACATGAGTGCTTCCAGGGTCCCCTGACCTGGGGGCTGAAGTCGCTCAGCACTGTCCTCTAGCTAAAGTGCTCAGTGTGATCCACATACCACAGCTATCCGTCCAGTGTGCTGCTGGGGGCTTTCTCCCTCCAAGGTGTCCCCACAACACCATTTTGCAGCTACAAGATAACTATGCACTTAGATGATTATGCATACATAGTATGCGAGCAGCTAATCAAGGCTGTAAAAAGAAGAGCTGGGATGAGGAGGTGCTATGATGGATAGCCCTTTCTGAGGCTGAAGATCAGTGGTCCATGCAGAAAAAAAGTTGGGCAGCACTGCCTTACTGCCTGTACTGTTGCAGATGTGGCATCATCTCTAACTCTTTATTGAAGCTTTCTAGCAGAATCTTACTGAGGTCATGGGGTGAGAGGCTGATGCCATCAAAACCAGGAACCTAGTTTATAATGACGTCTGGCATGACCTAGGTCTGTTCTTGGTTTAAAAGAAAAGACTCTTTTTAGTAGAAAACCCAACTTCTGATGTGGCTTCTCTCTACCAAATCTGAAAAAATGTCTTTGTGCCCCAAAGTTGTGGGAGGAGAAAGAGAAGTGACCATGCAATTTAGAGACATTTTGTGATTTATTTATTTCCCTCCCCCCACTTAATCTTTTAAAATAGAGGTGTGGCATGTCCTTTGTATATCCCTTCTTATCTGTTTCCATTGACTGAGCAGTAGAGGTAAAATCTTTTGGCCTTGGTTGTGAATACTGTGATGTTCTCCTAAATCGTGATTGTATTGTGAACAACACAGAAAAAACAGCGGGTTGTTCTGTGCTGCTTAATCATTCTTCTGATGAGCAATGTCTTAATTTCTCCTAACACCTCTCATACAAAGGTTCTAGCTGTGCTCTTTGAAGCAGATACGGAGCTATGGGAGTAATTAGATCAACTCCAGTGACTGAACTTGGCCTGCTTTCCCCAGAGGGATTCTCCTGGTTTGCTTACGTTGATGCCTAGGAGCAAGAACCATGCAGAGCAAATTAAGTTGTTTAGCTGGAAAAGTGGATTCTGTTGCTGCATTGGTCTTTCAGAGAAGAGATGTGCGTGCTGAAGACTTTACTGGTCAAGCTCAGTCATTCAGAACAAAGTGATGCTGCTTTGTGGGTGAGTTGAGGCAGCATTCCATTCAGCATTCTTGCCTTGTTACCCCTTATTGTGCTTTCTGGTAAAATAACCAGAATTTCTCCATAAATTTGAAGGGTGTGACATAAATTTCTCCACTTTTGCAAATGCTTTTCTTCGCTTCCATTTTAATAGTGCCAAGGGAGTGGAATGTTGATAATACAATGATACGCAATTTTACGGTACTGTCAAAATAGTGCTCAAATAAGTAATAATTTTTGCAAGACAAGGTGGTGTCAACCCATCATTTGGATGAGGAAAGCTGACAACATAAATATTCTGCTGGAGACTTCTGCTGGTAGTCACAAGAAGGTGATACAAAACCTTGATCTGAATATAGAGTTTGTATCACACATTGTTTTCATAGTGGCCGTGTCTTTATTTAAATGTTCTGTATAGGTCTAATGAAACAGAACATTCATTCTGTCTCACAGAACAGAATTGAAAGGGTAGCGTACAAGTCTTGCTGGAAAATGTGACTAGATTTGACTGTTTGACAAGGAGTATACTTGGCAGTGCTTAGAATATCTAGGAGAATGAACAGCTCTACCTCAGGTAGTCAGCATTGTCCCAAAAAATGCATGCCCACTGCTTGAGTTTGGCTTTCTAAATGATGGATTTGCTTTGGGTTCTCATTAAATGTTGGATGCCATAATGTGACACATGATATGCCCTGCAGTGTGTCATGTGCTATGATGCTAATCAACATTCAATACCAAAAGAGGAGAGCAGCTGCTCTGCAGTCAGCATGTCTGAACAGTCCTGCGCCCAGCAGGGTATCACTTAATTCACGCTAATGGATAAAGAACTGGCCTCATAACACTTATGTAAATGAGGCTAACGATCAGGGGAAAAAATGCAAACTAGTTTTCATTTATTCATAGAGATAGGTGTAATTAGAGGTAATAGCTGGATCCAAAAACCCGCTCTCCAGCATTTATTTGTTGATAATACAAAATGTGAATGGCTTGTTCCACTATTTGTCTCTTGTGAAGTTATTAACTTCACACACAAGTTGAAGTAAGTGTGCTCTTAAATTCTCATTGAGAGAGTTACAAGGCTTAATGGGGAAAAGCAACAGATAATTGCATCTCCTAAACTTACCTCAGTTAATTTTGCGGCGTGGTAATGGATCTCTATTGAAAATCCACTGCTGGGAGGATCAGTGTATTGATTTAGTTTTTTGACCTTTCTACGTTGACTGCACTGTCTTCTGTAGAGAAATTAAGAAGAGGCAACCTGTTGATTGCAGTTGTGGCAGCTGAATAAGCTTGTAATTAGATACTAAGGTCTTATTTTAACATCTGGGCTGTAGAGTACTAGCCAGCCTCTTCCATTTCCCCCAAGCATTCTTCCTCGTTCGTGAAGTCTGCTGTTCCTCTCGCAGGTGTGTCATCACAGTGGCACAGCTGACACCATTTAATCATTCAAGTCTTGAAGAATCAATCAGCTGTGGTGGCATAGTCCCATGGTAAGAAGCAGGAGCTGATCTAGCTGCAATTTTAACAAGTCGTCATCCACTTGGGTATTTTAGATAGTGCCAGGTGTGTGCTTCAGATGAGTCTAGGACAACACTCCGCCACCAGTTCTCCACAGGACATTTTGCTGTGGACATCTCTATGCCAGAACAACTCTCCATGGGCACAACTGTCTGTGGGTCAGCAGATGACACAGGGCTGTGCCGTTCCTCAGCTGATGATCCACAGAGTTTTCCTTGTGGAGGGCTGTCCTGGCATAGTTGTTCCTGTGGCAAGTTGGCTTCTGTGGGAAATTGTCCTGCAGAGAATTGGCATCAGAGAGTTGTCCCTTCCTGGCTTCAGACAGTGCCAAGTGTGTGGTTCTGATCCTCCACTACAAGCTGGTTTTGGCTGTGCAGATTTCTCTACCAGTAGTCTTCCTTGTGCGATGTGTAGTGAAAAAAAAAATCCAGCCTTAATCTCATTTACAAGAGAAAGATGAGTAATACTTGAGGCTCTGTGGTCCCCACACAGAGCCAGTCCAGGTTGGTATGGGCTTTTGTTATTTTCTGTAGTTTAATGTGGTGCAAACTGACTACATAACGTTCCACGAGATCTGGTTTCACTCCCACTGAGCAGGCACCTCTCTGGACCTTTGCATGTTAACTAAGTCTTGCCAAATTGTAGATAATCTCTGGTCAGCACACCAAGAGTTGAGGAAGGACATTCTAATCCAACTGCATCATGGCACCAAGTTGGTTGAGAAAGCAGTGGTGGTACCCCAAACAAGGTCAGGATTCTCCATTCTGTAACTGAAGTCTTTAAAATGAAACTGTAGGTAAATTCTTCCCTTTTCTTATTTTTTAATTTTTTTTTATTTTTTTTTAAATGTGCCCATTAGTAGTCTGTTAAGGTCCTGTTTCTGTCAATGGAGCTTCCACCCGTGTGGAGGTGTGAGGTGATATCTGTCAATGAAAGCAAATAGTCCAGACCTAAAAAGTTATCCCCACAAATGTGTTTTGCTTTTAAACTTCCCCAGTATGAAGTTCAGGGAACCTTCAGACGACTGGAGTTCTTGTTACAATGTTGTAAGTGAAGTCCAGGCCAGCTGTCAATAGATTGCATTTACAAAACCAATGTAATTATCACTGAATTATCGCTGACTCATTACTTCTCATATCAGGGAAGGGGAATTATGAAGGAGTACCACGGAAGGGAAGGCAGATGATGACTGAGGAGGGAGGGATGTGTGTAACACAAAAATCACAAGATTACATCAAGCTGGAGAGTCATGTATATGGCTCTTGTGAAACATTTCTTCTCATCTTTCCTCTCTTTCTAATTGTCGGAGAGTTAATCTTGCTGTAGACGAGAAAGCAAGTCAGGAAAATATGCAGGTTTAAAGGTACTAAATAGTAAAAAACTTTTACAGTTGTGACTTTTTATAGACTATGTGACAATTGCCATTTCTCAAAGCTGTAAAAATGCCTTGTCTTGACAAATCAACTGTCAGACATATCTGAAGTCATATCAAGCAGCTCTGATATTCACAGGTTTTACTTAACAAAACCTAGTTTGTCAAAATTTAGGGTTTTGCCTTCAGTTCACATTGCTATCTCAAATATTTGCGTTTAAAACCTCTTTAGAAGATACTGAAGCATTTTGTAGTGGAAAGGCTGCATGTTTTTCTGCTGTGTCATCCTGAAAATGACTGAACTTTTTCCTTAGGAACTGCAGAATTGAAAAAATTCATCTTGAACTGTCTTTGTGAAAGTGGCCTGACACTTGTGCTGATGTTGGAACTTGTTGCAACAGAAACTGTCTGTTCTAGAAGGGTGTGTTGTCTGTGGCCATAGATTGCATTAGAACTTGTTCACATCCATTAAATTCTGGTACCCTTTCTAAACTAAGCATTATTACCTCAAGGCCACGCATCTGAAGGATTCAATCCTCCTGAGCAAGCTGGTGAGAAAAGTTGGGACATGCTGGCAAGCCCAGGTGGGTGTAGCTTAAAGCTTGGAGGCTGCCAGCTGAGTATCGGTTGTCAGGTAGTGTCAAGCAGTTGCTGTTTCAGCAGCTGACAGTAAGGTAAGGACTTAAGGATAAATGGATGCTTGTACAAAGGTCACTTATGTCAAGGGTACCAGTTGAGTGTTCTTAAAACAGTCTTAATTTGTACTGTGTGCTTCATATATAAGGATTGCTGTTGCTATGAATAATCTAAGATCTTTACTCTGAAAATATGCTTATATATTCCTAAGAGTTTGCAAACATTTCTATAAATACAGTAAAGGAAATACATACGTATTGGAGATTCCAGACTTGTCTATAGTAATGTCATGTGGGTGATGTGGTGAAGCTTGATATTTAGGGAATTTAAAGTGATTTTTCTGGTTTAGTTACAGTTAAATATCTTGCCCTTTGATGTGGAAAAAATGACTGCTAGCTAAGGAACAAAGTTAACTTGATTACTATTTTAATATTTAACTGTGATCTTCACTGTTATCCTACTGAAAACCAGGCATAACTTGTGACTCTAACAGATACCACCTGTCCACTTGGCTTTGAACTAGTGCAATAGAGATGAAGAGAAGGAAAGGAGCACTTTTAGGTCTCCAACCACCTGATCCTAAGCATCAACCAACTTGGAGGAGAAATTTGACTCTTTCAAATGTCTTTGGGCTGTAACTCTACTAGGTCTGCATTTTTTACTGATCTAGCACTTCTTGACTGATCTCTCTCTTCACTTCATACCTGTGTATCCATAATCCCAAGGGCATTTGACAGGCAACTGAGAGAAGTGCTAGTGAAGCCATCTTCTCTTCCTGCCTTTTGATGTGGTTTTGATGTATCTGTAGTTATAATAGCTAGCTACTGACCAGGAGTGGGACTGTCCCTCTGGGCTTTCCTCCTGTCCCCTCCCTAATGCTGACAATTATGCTCAACTCATCCTGCTGTAAACCAGTTCTGGGAGCTAAACCAGCAGAGAAAAACTAATCATACTCGGGGCAGGGGTAAGATTAAAAAAAGAAAGGTTGTAACCTCTCAAATTGGTATTGCTCACTCTGCTGAGTGGAAAGCCTGTTTGGGTCTCCCAGAAAATGTGATGAACCATAACCCTCTTAGGAAAAGAGACAGCAGGCATAAACCCTGCATGTTTACCCTTCATCATACTTGGTCATACTCAGGTTGATGTTAGTAAGGTGAAGATTGTACTAAGGGCAAAACCCCCTTCACATTGATTTTTACTTTACTTTTTACTTTTTTTACTAGGCATGTTTGGTGTCCATTTTGGGGTAGTAGCAAACATTACAGCACTTCTGTTGGGAAACAAGATAGTGGATGTTTGGGGGTTTTTTAATTTAGCAAGATGCCAACTTTTGAAGATTTTTGATGCATTCAAGAAAGACATGGGAGTGAGGGGGAAACCTTCATGGCTGTCATAGAAGGAACTTCAGTTAGATCAAGAACTTTTCCTTATTCTTCTCGTTTCTTGTTGTTTTGTTGTTAATGTGGTGGGGTTTTTTTGAAGAATAAGAAATGGAAGGATATTGGAGTATCATTTATATTTTAAAGCAATAACAACTTAAATAATGGAAACTCATTGTAAAACTGTGCCTTAGTATACTGAGTCATGGTGTCATTTGGATGCTGCCTAGCTCATGACAAGCTGCCTCAAGCATGAAGAAAAAGAAACCTTATAAAAATCAAGAAAGCTACAGTAACAGTAGTGGCAAAGAGCATGGACTGGACAAATATGGAAGCACAGTGAATCTCTGTTGGGGTAGAAGCCTGCCTAGCTTTGAGACAAGAGTTTTTTGTTTGCTGAGCAAGAAGTGAAGGGGCTGTTCCCAGGCTTGCCTGGCTGGGATAATTATTTAGCCATTGATCCTTCTATGCAAAAGACTGAAACATTTACCTTTTTTCGGTGATGCCTTTTGGTAGAGGTTTGTGGCCTTCAGACTTGACAGCTCATCAATCTGGTAGTCTCTCTTTCTCTCTTGCAACTGCTGCACTAAACAAAGCTAATAAAGTTGCAGTGCATCTCGTTATCCACCTGACATTTTTTTTACATTCTCATTGAATCACTGTCTGCCTTGAGGATGGCCTGTGTGATTAATTTGGTAAAGTAATTTAGTCCTGCCTAACAAACCTGATCTCCTTTTATGACCTGATGACCCGACTGTTGGATGAGGGAAAGGCTGTGGATATTGTCTATCTGGACCTCCAAAAAGCATTTGACACTGTTCCCCATAGAACTCTCATATAAAAGCTGGCTGTTCTGGCCTGGATGAGCACACGACCTGTTGGATCAAGCACTGGGGGAACAGTCAGGCCCAGCAAATGGTCGTCAATGGAGTCAAATCCAGCTGGTGACCAGTCACAAGTGATGTTCCTCAAGGCTCAGTGTTGGGACTGTTTCTGTTTAACATCTTTATTGATGATCTTGATAAGGACATAGAGTGTATTATCAGTAAGTTTGCAGATGACATGGAGCAAGGCAGGAGTGCTGATCTGCATGAGGATAGGGAGGCTCTACAGAGAGACTTGGATAGATTAGATTGTTGGGCTGATGTTGATGGTCTGGACTTCAACAAGGCCAAGTGCCAGGTCCTGCACTTGGGCCACAACAACCCCAGGCAACGCTACAGGCTTGGGGAAGTGTGGCTGGAAAGTCTCTGGCAGAAAAGGACCTGGGGGTTCTAACTGACAAGTGGCTGAATACAAGACAGCAGAGTGCCCAGGTGGCCAAGAAGGCCAAAGGCATCCTGGCTTGTATTAGAAATAGTGTGACCAGCAGAAGGAGAGAGGTGATTGTCCCCTTGTACTCAGCACTGGTGAGGCCACACCTGGAGTATTGTGTCCAGTTTTGGGCACCTCAATTCAAGAGAGATACTGAGGTGATGGAGTGAGTACAGAGGAGGGCAACAAAGCTGGTGAAGGGCCTAAAGAATAAGTCTTATGAAGAATGGTTGAAGGAGCTGGGAATGTTTATTTTGAGGAAGAGGAGGCTGAGAGGAGACCTCATCAGTCTCTACAACTACCTGGAAGGTCATTGTAGAGAGGTTGGTGCTGGTCTCTTCTCACAGGTAATTAGCAACAGAAGAGGGAATGGTTTCAAGTTGCAACACGGGAGGTTTAGACTGGACATTAGGAATTTTTTTTTTCCCAGAAAGAGTGGTTAGACACTGGAATAGGCTGCCCAGGGAGGTGGTTGAGTCACCATCCCTGGATGTGTTTAATGGTTGTTTGGATGTGGTGTTGGTGGATATGGTTTAGGGGAGAACTTTGTAGAGTAGGGATGATGGTTTGACTCGGTGATCTCAAGGGTCTTTTCCAACCTGAATAGTTCTGTGATTCTATGATTAATTTAAACATTCTCTCTCCTGTATTTGTAGCGTGCTGTGAAAATGGCTTATGGGAAGTGGCAGCATAGCACTCTGCCGGTTACCTGTTTTCAGTGACTGCTGGATCTCCCTTCCTTCCCTCCCCCCCAGTTTTAAGCAAAATGAGGTTACCACAAACCTTTGCAAATCTCATCTTTGGCTTAAAACTTGGTTTTGTTTTCTCTGGATATAATGCTGCAGCAGTACTAGTAATCCTCCATGGCAAACTTTGCCTTCACTTAAAACCAATCACCTGTTTTTTTCCTAAATTCAGCATCATCAGTGACAGGGCAGACTGAGTGTAACCAGAGCATTATTCATGGAACAAATCTGTATTCACAAAGGGTTCGAAATTTATTTTTAAATATTAGCATGAGACTAGTAATGTGTTACAAAGTATCTCACCATCACAAAGTTACAGCTGAAGCGCGCGTGTGTGTGTGTGTGTGTGTGTGTTTGCTGGTGGTGGTGGGAAAGGCACACAGAGTTTGCACCATTTCCTATTTTTAATCTAAATCAATTTCCAAAACAATTTAGATGAGTTGTAAGGAGTTATTTGGAGGCAAGGCCTGAGAATGGAGCTTGACAGAGATAAGAATGACATCATTCATCATCCACACAGGCCTTGGCACAATACTTAGCTGAAAAGTCCCTCAATAAGCAAACAGTGCATTAACACCAGCCCTGCAACACCTTCCCCATTGCATAATGGTGTTTCTGCTGGGCTGTCATCAGGAGCCCAGGCAGCAATTCCATCGTGCCTCAGCCTCTGCTACCGGCAGAGTGTTGCTGCAAAGTGTTTGTTGTGCCTGTGCAGCCTGGGAAACGGGGAGCTCCTGAACCCAGGCTGTCGGTGCAGGTAGGAGGGCCCTGCTCACACCCCTCCGCCCGTGGTTGCTGCAGGACTGTGGGCACTCCTGGTGGTTACCTCTGCCCAGTGTGACTGCGGGCTGCACGGAGCCAATTATGATAAAATCAAGATTACTGTCTTCAGAAAAGCCTGTGGGGTGAAGGGTTTCCAGATACAGCAACAGACCTGTTGGTTCAAGAGCAAGTCCTAGCCCGATCCAACAAGGAAGGGCATTTTAATGAAACTTTAATTCACTGCTGAAGCAAAGTAGGATCATGGGTTTAAAAGGTTTATTGGTCTTCAACTCGGAGAGCATTCAGAAGAGGAAATAAGGTAAACCTCTCTTTGATATTCATTCCTAACACACAGTAGCTGATGCTGGCCAGCCCTCAGGCCAGTGGTACCTATTTCAGCTTTCCATAGGGATCCATTCAGGGGATGTTTCCCTCCTTGATGTCTGAGTGCTTGATGCCTTGGCAGCTCCCTGTGATGTTCTTGTTTGATGGGTGAAAATACAAATGGGCATTTATTTTATTTATTTGTTTGTTTGTCTAGTGCCACTCCACGATCTCCTGATTTGTTATCTGATCTTAATGTTTCCACCGGATGTTTTCACTTACTTTCTGAAGTTGTTTGGGGCATTGTTTTCTTTTCCTTATTCTTGTTGCATTTCACAGGCACACTTCCTTTTTATCCCTGTATCTTCCTTCCTCTGTCACATATAACATCTTGTCTTTTGCCTGCCTGTCTTCTACAGAGATGTTTTTCTCTGTGTTTTAAAATGTTGGTTTTTAAATGGCAAAGATTCAGACCCTGGAAGCATCAGGGCTCACGAGGTGCTGTCTCTGAGCCCTTTCTTTGCAGCCTCAAAAAATAAAATAGAGGAAGTTACCTGTCAGCAACCCATTGGAGAGTCCCCAACATACCAGTAACAGCACCAGTCTGCCTCTTGTAGTTTGTATTCCCAGCAGCACATGGTGATCCTCTGTCAACTCCATACTCCCCAGTTTGGGTGGGCAGGAAGAAGCAGTGTTGAATGGGAAAAGCAAATGAGGATTCACCTACAGCTGTAGGCACACAAAGAGGTGCTGGCCTAGCTCTGGAGGCCCACTAGGGTCCTTCAAGGCTTCTGCTTTGCTTCAGGTGCATCCACTCTGTCTGGTGTCTCCTGCTGATCGTGATCAAGTGGTAAAATTGTGCAAAATGTTCCCACCTGTGAAAGACATACTTTCACATTCATGTTCTCAGCCTGTGGGAGGAGGCCTAGGGCCAGGTTTGACACAAGGTTCAGGTACCTAGACTTCGATGTTCATGGGAGTTTCTGAACACAGCAAGGCAAACATAGTTTAATTTCACTTGTGTTTGAGCATCCTGTAAAGTGGTCTTGGAGGTCAGGCTGTTTATGCACCAGCTGCACAAGACCCTCTTGCCCTTGTATTTGTAAGGCACATGACTCCCAGTTTTCCCAGAAAAGAGAAGGAGCAATGCTGACAGCTGAGCCTGCAGCTCGACATCAGTCCAACTTCGTAAGAGCTGGTTCTGGTTTTTCCGTGTGCTAACACTGTCAGGCCCAGGGAGCTAAACCAGCATTTTTTCACTGGGTTGGGTTTTCCCATATATCAACTCAGACTGCAGTGACTCTGGTCTCTTCATTCCCTCAGGACATAGACCCAAGTCCACTGAAGGTGGAAAGAACTTTGGTGCTGTAAAGGTGTCCTAGAGCTCCCTGCACAGTAGCCTGCAGGTAGGACCATACATGGTAGAGTCCCCATCTCTAAAATTCCTGCAGGGCATACCTGCCTTCCTCAGGCATGGGCTTTGATTTGTGCATAATCCCTCGGGGGGCAGTTGTAATTCCTGCTCTATGGATACCTCCTGTGCTGTCAGAAAGATGCAAATCCATCCTTGGTTTGTTTTGTTTCAAAACACGAAACCTGGTTCATTTTGAATAGTTTTCTCATTGACAACATTACTGACAGATATTTTTTGTTGTTGTTTTAGCTTCCATTCAACTTACTGCATACTTTCACCTTTCATAGCTGACTCATGACTTTTTATTTTAAATGAACAGGTGAGATGATGCTTAATTAAAACTCTTGGAGTGGAGGTGGTGATCATTAAAGGGTGATGATGTAGAGGGTGACCTCCTCTGTTTATCCACAGAACTGATTTGGCTTGAGAGGTAGGTGTTATGCCACTGCCCTACCCAGAGAAACTGCCTCTGAAGCACAAGAGGTTAATTTCTTTTCTGCTCCTTGGTCTCTCTTCTGTGACTGCCAACAAGGGTAGCAATTACAGTGTTATCTCAGGGGATGTTCCCTGATGTGGATAATTGCTGAACTGGGAAACCACACTGATATGCTTAAGGAATTTCTTACAGGCCAGAGAACACCCCTGGCCTGGTCAGTAGTAAAAATAAGTTGTTACCTAGACTAAATTTGTGCTAATACCTCAGGGCAAAAGGTTCCATATCCATTACAGGTCTCTCTAATAATCCAGTTGTTTGAAGGATCTGCTCTATCCAGGCATGGTCAAGAGTGTGAAACAGGCCTTAAATGGAAAGTTGGTTTGTGCATGTCCTTTTTTTTTAGCCTTTTTTTTTTTTTTTTTTTTTTTTTGGGGGGAGAGGGAAGACAACTTCTGTAGCATAGTTTATGCTTCAGGTAGTAAATACATGTGCTGTCAATATTTGTTGTGTGAAATAAAAACACAACAACATAGCAATGTATTTGTTCTTGTGGAAGTAGCCTGAATCAAAAGAGATCTTGTTAAGGAATGTCTTTCACAATCTGCAAATGCCTAGGGGGAGTTACGATAGCTGGTACTTCAGCCTAACATTCAAGGGTATGAAACAACCCATGATCCAGTCTTTGAGCTCTGAAACACAGCAATCTGATTTTTTTTGTTGTTGTTTAAAAGAGGTTTAAAATAATTTATTACTTGAAACAATTTAGCAAGGGCTGTAGTGGATTTAACAGGAGCTGTAGTGGGGGTTTCATTGCTGGTACTTTTAAATCAAAATCAAATGTTTTGTTCATGCAGACAGTAATTTTAGGAAAATCTTATGACCACGAGTTCAGGCTAGAAGATTGCAATAGATGTTTTTGGCCTGTTAATAAGTGCATTGCCCAGAACAATATGGTAGTTTCTTTGCCAGAGCCAGAAAAGTCCGGGAAAGAAGAGCAGAGCCAGCCAACTATCTCTGGACACCCTCAAACACTTTGGTGTCAGGGCAAGTGTTAGCAAGAGCAGAGACAGTTTGACTGCCCAGTAGAGTGAGGGAACGTCTCTCCTTTGGCTTCTTGTTCAGTGGGCTGTAGGTCAGGAAACTTTGCAGAGTTGGTTGTGCTGCAGAAGTCCCTTAATGAGATTCTCTATTTTGCAATGTGCTGTGCAGAGGTGGTGAGCCCTCACTGGGGGGAAATACTAGGGAAAGGTCAGGCACCCCTGGAAAAGAAGTAGACAATATATGCAAATTGTTGGTATTAAATTCAGTCGTGTAGTGGGGAAGAATAAACATTATTACTGACATTTCCATTTTTGATTAATGATGAATGGAGTTGGCAGATGTTCAGCTGGCCACCAGATGGGGTCTGCTCAGTCCAACGAATGGAATAGAAACAGTCTGGGTCTTGTAAAGCCAGCACTGACAAAAGCTCTGGCAAAACTTCCATTTCATCCAAGTGATACGCCAACTTTGACCTCAAAACAACTTAGCAGTTTAAGAATGGAGGTAGCACAACCAGTGAAACTGCTTATGGAAGTGAAATGGGGTGTAGAAGGATCGGGGCAGGTTCATTTGCTGGAGTTTCAGCGGCTTTCTCTGCTGCAGGAGCCACAGATCGCGGCTTTGATTTCAAGGGGCTGGATCCGTGTGGGACCGACCCCATTCATCCACCTACGCTCACAAGTTTAATGGTGAGGTCTCTGGGCACGTCTGGTGGCACAGCCAGTTTGTGGTGGGAATGGGCTGCAGTCGACGGGCTGTTTTTAACGTCGTTAGCCCAGGATGAGCTTGGCGGCTTGAGATCAGATATCCCAGTATTGGTCCTGATCCATCAGCCGGTCTTCCTGTCTGCCTGCGTCTGGCGGGGGGAGAGAGGGCTCTCCCCGCCCTCCTGGAAACTCCTGTGCACGGCTGGGGGGCTGGGGGCCTGGGGGCCGGG
>NW_009970718.1:2609072-2609841 GCF_000747805.2 Chaetura pelagica | reverse complement strand
GCTGCCCCTCGCCGCGAAGGGCTGGGGGGGGAGGGGGGGCTGCCGCTTTGAGCCCGAGATGCAGCGCGAATCAACTCCCTTTGATAATGACTTCCCGAGGGAAGACAAAGCGAGAGGGAAGAGGAAATTTGACCGCGGTGTTCCCGGTTCCACCCGCGGTGCCGGAGCTGCCCGCCAGCCTTTGGAGCAGAACCCCCTGGCAGGGCTGTTTGTGCCCGCGCGGAGGGCCGGGGGAGCAGCACTGAAGGCGGCAGATGTTTGCCCAGCTCGGCGCTGCTCTCTGTGCTCGGGCGCCTTTCTCGCTTGAGATGTGCCGAGCGAGGCAGCGATGGACGGACATGTGCTCGCTGTGGTCCGCAGCTTCGGATTCGTTTTTTGCTTTATGTTTATTGTTCTCACTGATACGCGGCGATCTAGAACAAATCTTTTATCCCGTGCTGATCCCAGGCCGGAGTTTCTTGGCGCCGTTCGGAGCTGCGGAACCGGGCAGGGTCAGCCCGGAGCGCGGCGGAGGGTGGGGTGGGAAATCTATTTCGGGCGTAAACACGAACAAAAGCGTTGTCTCTAAAACACATTTTTCCGTCGTGTCCTGAGCGCAGAAATTTATTGCTCCTGCAAACACTTGGTCCCCCGGGGGGGCGGGCGGCGGGGCGGGTGGCAGGAGCAGCCCCCCCTTCCCTCCCTGCCCGTGGGCAGCGCTTGGACGGGAAGGTCGCTGGTGCTGGGGGCAATTCCTGCCGCCGCCTGACGGCGGAGCGGGGAGGAGCGC
>NW_009970718.1:2602698-2608603 GCF_000747805.2 Chaetura pelagica | reverse complement strand
CATCGCCTCGCCCCCCTGGCTGCCTTGCCCCGTTTCGCTGGGTAGCGAAACACCCGTAGGGGTGTTTTGGGACCCGTGTCCGCGCTCCCTGCCGGCTCCTGCATCCCGGAGGCCGGGTGGGTGCCTGTGCCTGCGGGCAGAAGGCCCCAGAGCGGGGGGACCCAGGGCCCCTCGGACCCACCGTGAAGTCCTTGGAACTCGGGCAGGAGGGGAAAAAAACCCACCTGTCCTTCGGAGAGCTCTGCCTGCTGAGGCTTCGTCTGCCGCTCCCCTGAGACGAGCGGGTATTGATTGCTCAGCGTCTGTCAGAATCAACGGGGCTATGCACGGAATTCTGTTTTTACAACTCCAGTCTTGTGACTTACTGAACACTTTATTGAAGTGTTTTCTCTGGAAACTTGTCCCAAACGAGGGATGTGAGCCCTAACAAAGAAGGGTGTTGTTCGGGAGCCAACAGGTGACGGGGTGAAACCTGAGTATATGTGTACATTGGAGTAAAGTCTGGCTGCTGTTTAAAATAGAATTATAAAAATCAATGGAGGACTGTAAAAGGCAAGATTTCTTTCTTTCTAAATCCGTGCAGCCTCTCAAGGGGGGCGGAGGGAGAAGCATCCGTGGGAACACCGCTCCCTCGGCCAGGGGCCGGTTCTTGCAGCGTGTGCTTGTGTTTCCATCAGCGCTGCCGAGCGCCAAGCGTAACACGTCCCATCAGAGGGGCTGCCGTGGGGCGATGCTTCCTCCCTTTGTTAATGACCCGGCCTGTCTGTGCTGTGTGGCTTGTCAAAAACAAAAATATACCCCGAGATGGATCGTCCGACTCCCAGTTGGAAAAGTGATCTTTGCGGTAGGATGCTGGAGAAGGAAAGTGCTTCACTCCTCTGTCGGTCCTTGCGGGCTGACTAGCGAAAGGGGAGAAGCTCTAACTGCTCGGGTCCGCCTGAGGCTCAGTGGGATGAACAGGCTCCGTTCCTTGGTGTGTGCTAGTGCTGATACAAACTGCTCATCAACTCCGGATCCAGATTTCCCTAGTCAGAGCTATAGGAGCCGTCTGTAACTATGTTACTTGTCCTGTGGCTCGGGAATGGGACGTTCTGATCATTCATGTAATACATAACAGTCATTTCATGGTGGTTTATTGCTGCTGTATTACACCCTTCCTCTTCTAATGTAGTTATCATGCACGAGGGATTAAATAAGCAGGTGAATGGGCTGGCCATGCTAATCTTAACTCGTTGAGCCTCCATTGTGAATGGATGCATGTGATATGCATCTTGTATCCCCTATAGCCTTGTTAACATGCCTTCTAACAAAAAAGTTGTTAAACAATTTGCCCTGCAGGACAGGGTAACACAGCAGGGGATGGGCAAGGAGATGTTTGTCTAACTGTGCTCACAAATCATGACCTCTTCTATCTGGTCAGGGGTGAACGTAATCAGTGAGCTGGAAATCCTAGCACGGGGGTAGCCTTCATATGGGATTCAGCAATAGCTTTGCTCCAGGTTTGATTTCCTAACATTTGATGTACCCGTAGGTTTGTAATTAGGAGTGTAGTTTGTCTTCATTTCTACGAACTTTGTCATAATATGGTCGTTTTAATACATCGGTAGAAAAAAACCCCATTAATTTCTTTTCTTTTAAAATCAATTTTAGCTGTTAATTCTCTTGTGTTATTCATAGTTGTCCTGCTGTCAGTGAAACACCTCCTTGTAGGCTATGGAACTTTTTTTGAGGGGTAGTATTTGAACAGAGCTGAAACTTCAAAATGCTCCACAAATTTTAAGGAAGCAAACCAAAGCATCCTTGCTGCATTTTGTAGATGTCATGGCAGGAGCAGAAAGACCACCTTTATACACATCCTTCAGAAAGCATTTATTTTTTCAGCTGTTGTTTATATTCATTTGAATCCGCCTTAGGATGTAGTAACTTTAAACAGGTCACTTTGAAGGATGAGTGCAGGTGGGGGGCAGGGAGGAGGAACCCTGTAGTTCTAAAATGCAAACCAAATTATACTGGAGCAGGAGAGGAAGGAGAACTCCTAAACAAGCAATTGCTAAAATAGTTCTGCAGATAGCCTGCTGTTAAGCTGGACTGATTTAGAAACTTCACTCTCAGCAACACCACAGTATTGGTGACATGGCCATCTTGATATATGGTGTGCTGTCAGTCATTGTATAGCTGATTTAGCATTAGCTCTACGGCAGTGTTTTTCTTAAAAGCTAATGTTGTCCTTTGAGTAATCTTGGTTCATTGAGATTTATGAACCTTGCTTTAAGCATGTAGTAATTGTTCTATCTGGGGAGAAGCACCCTCACTGTAAAGTTGCATTTTACAGTTGAAGGTAAGGTATATTTATTCTCTACCAGCCATACTTTCACCCTGCCCTGTATCACTGGGAGTATGTGCCTGTGGTTTTTCTCTTCTTGGAGCTGGAGTGTGCTGTGAGAAATGATTGGGTCAGAGGTCTCTTCACCTAAATTACATTTCAGATCTGTGCCTTGTGGTGTGGTTGAGGTCAGGCTGCCTAATGAAATGTTGGCAAAGATGTTTCATCTAGTGACTCCTTTTATTGCTGGGTGAATAGGTAGGAGTCAGTTTTTGAAAAGTGACAGTCTGGCCAACAGAAGTTCTCGTGATGCAAGCTGTAAGAATTGCAAATACCAGCTTAGGCATCAGCGAGTGGCACATTATTGTAAACCAGGTATCTATCTCTTTCGAAGGGAAATAGTTCATCTGCTGCTAAGATCTTCTCAGTGATGCTCATAGTGATTTTATAGTTAAGAATTAGTTGGGTATAAATGATGAGGGGCACAAGCTGCCAACCTGAGCATCTCCATCTGTCTGCAGCAGTGAGCACTGTTGCCTTTTTTTTTTTTTTTTTTGCTAGAGTGATTTCTTAACTGCATCACAGTATTTCTTTTTTACCTCCTTCCTCACACCCCAATTTTATACAAACAATGACAAAACCACACCTGATACTTTACTTCATTTCCACTAGTACATGGAGAGGGCAGTTCTATATCGCTTATCTTATAATTTTTTTCTGAAGGAAACTTAATTTGGGGGATCAAGTACATACCAAGATGTCAGACTTTCTATTTTAAATATATAGTATTGAGCTTTTAGGATTGAGTTTGGTTTTACCTTCTTTGACAAAGACTGCGAAGCTTGGAAGCTGTTTTGCTTACCTTCAGTTGTTCAGCTAGAGTGAGATTTCAGAAATTGGCCTGACAGCTGGCAAGCTTTGTAGAAATAGCCTGTTCTCAAAGGTGGAGTTGGCAGGTTTGCTTGCCCCATCAAATAATAAAGCTTATTACAGCGCCACTATGCACTGTGTGTAATAGAAGTGTGCTGGCATCTTAGTGCACCAAAAGTAGTGCTTACGTTTTTGAACCAGAAGTTTTTGGAGTAAACTTAACAAACAAATTTATTTTTTGAGCACTAGCCCAGTAGAAGAGTTAAGTAATCTCACCTCTTTTTATTGGGTCTGGTAATGTAGAGACTTACTGAAAATTGGGGGTATGTAGACTGTGTAGTACTGAATATCGTCATTTCTCCGACTTTGTAGCTTTGGATGCATGTGGCCACTTTTGATGGAGCACATTTGGGTTTACCTACTGAGTCAACAGAGCCTCTCCGTAAGCAGTGCCTCAGTAATCAGCAGGAGAAACTGCTGAGTAACTAGCAGAACACTTGGGAACGCCATCTTAAATCTTTCTTCCACTTGTGATCTAACAGCAAATTATTTTCTCTAATAAGGTGATGATGAGGACCATTATTACATGTGAAATACAATGTGGGACCCACCAGAAGTTTTCAGATTGCTCCCCCCTTGAGGCCCACCAAACATGTCAAGGAGATTAACATTTTCTACTGCTCAAATCTAGCACTGACAAAATTGTATCTGTGTTTAGATGAATAAGTGAAAGGATGGCCTAAAACATGGAAGGCACAGCTCATGTGTAATGTACTGTAAAAGCAAGCTTGTTTCTAACCCTAGTGGTCAGGGTGTCTGTCATGGTAGGATACATACTCTGCTTTTGGTTACCAAACTCCCTGGCCTAAATTTCCTAAGAACTTCTGCTAGAAGTAATGTAAGAGACTTCAGCTTTTTACTGCAGAATGCTACAGATGTTACAGCTTTCTTTGCCAGTTGTGACTCAAAGTGATCCCACTGATCCCAAGCTTTGCAGGCTTCATGAATCAACAGAAGCATCTCCCTGTAGGGTTGAAATAAACAGAACAATCATGATGTATTTTACAGAGCTTAATCTGGCATAATTGGATTTCAGATTTTTACCTGGACCAACGCCCTTTTGCTCCAATAGAAGCTAAACCAAATTTCTCTGAGGAACCCAGGAGAGACTTGGTGCTGTTTGGCTACCTTGTGAAAAACAGGTGCCACTTGCACAAGTGTCTTTCCCCAACAATTTCTTCAGTTTTTGACAAGCAATTGTCATGTCTTTTGTGTTACCAGATTGGTGGTAGTAATGACTTCAGGAAGAGCTAGTGCTGTTTCTTTAAATATCTGCCCAATTAGTCTTTCCTAGATGTAGCTACATATAACCTGTGAAATGAGCCAAGCAGAAGTGTGAAAGTGTTAATATTGAAATACATTATGGTTGCCCAATGTGGTAGTGTGTGGGTGTCTAGTTTTCTTTGTGCTTATTTTTATAACTCTTCTAAGCACTTTTGAATTGCTTGTAGCAAGTTGTACTGATGCTTCAATAATTTATTGTTCTGGGCAGCACAAGGAAATGTAGGAACTGTTGCAGGATCATTTATAGTGATAATTAGTTGTTGCACGTTCAAATTTATTAAAGCTCTGTTAATATCTCCTTCCAGATCCGTTGCTTGATGAGCTGCAGCTGAAATATTTAACGCTTCACACTTATGCCACTGGAGATGGAGCCCAAAGCTAACAACCTCGTTTTTGGGTGCCAGCGAAGCTCAACATCTGACGATGACTCTGGCTGTGCCTTGGAAGAATATGCCTGGGTTCCCCCGGGCCTCAGACCAGAGCAGGTAACAACTCTGCTTCTGCATTTTTGAAATTAGGCTTGTAAGGACTGTCTGAGGGAGTGATGCGCTGCCTGTACAAGTCAAATTATTATAATATATAAAACCTAAATTTGGCTAGAACTCCACTTCTTGTTTTGCTTCCTGTTCCAATGAGGCTGTGCCTATGGAGCTTAAAATCCTCACCACTGAGGACTTTTATTCCTAGTCAAGATTTTTCAATAAATACATGCTGCAGAGGTATGTATTATTGAGTCTAAAAGCAGCATAGAAATTTGCGTCCTCTTTTAAAGAAGTTTTTAGGTAAAATAAAAGCTTGTGGCATCGTGCTGCTTAGCCAGTACTTCACTGCACTCATACAACTCTTTAAATAATTAGGCATTTGACACCTAGAACATGTATGCTGCTACTACAGTGCACATAAATGAGGTTGTTCTGTCACTGTGGCAGGTAGTGGTGTATTTTACGCTTGTTTAAATAGCTGTATGCCTGCCATTTGTTCACGCCAGGATTTCTCTCGTGTGGTCTCCGGAGCTGACACTCGTGGGTTGGGCTGTTCCCTCCCATCTCCCCTCTCTTCTTTTGTAACATTATGGTAATGGAAATAAAAGTGAAATTATTCATGAGCAAATTGAGACAAAAATGAACCTCTCATAGTGTTCGTCTGCTTGATCCCATTGCAGCTGTGCTGAGGCTGTGTCCTTCAGTAACATCCAGCGTTAAATGGACAGAGTGGCTTTGTAGGTCGGCTGATGGGGGCAGAGCAGCCCCCATTAGCAGCCTCAGCTGGCAAGCTAAGGCAGTCTAGACTTACAAAGGTGCAGAAGATGCCTCCTGTTTTGCTATGCAGAGATTTTCATAATAATGAAAAAAGTAAAGAGTCAGCAGG